>NC_143261.1:72476906-72786073 GCF_984573655.1 Nuphar pumila
CTCGCTCCCGACTGAACTCTTGTCGCAAGAGGGAGAGTGGTAAATGCCTCTTGCATCCTCCACGAGGATGCCTTTAAGGCATACGCAAAGAGCAAGAACTTGCACGTCATCTGCAATAGCAAGACAATACCAACAGATGCAAAAGCAAGAGCCTAGGCGCAAAGCACGACGGCAAAGTAAATGCGGTAAGCAGAAGTGCAACGAAAACCCTCGGCACAACGTGCAACGGCAAGTAAAGACTGTAAACAGGAGTGCAACGCCAAACCTTTGCGCGATGCGCAACGGCAAAGTAAAGACCGTAAGCAGGAGTGCAACGCAAAACCTTTGCGCGATGCGCAACGACAAAGTAAAGGATAAGGATCGCGAAATCACGTCCTTGAGTTAAATGCGTACTCGTATAAATATATATTTATTTAATTGTCCTTTTTAGTTAATTTAACTCAATTCAATTGTCCAAGTCTTCTGTGTAATCTTCCCCTACCTTTTGGAGTTTGCAAGCTTGTTGGCGTCTGCGAGTGTAAGCGGTGGACGGCTTGGGTCGCGAACCACGATCAGAATCCGTCGCACGAGCTGCAAAAGTAACGATCTTAGCAAGCTACCACTAAAAATAAAAGGTCAGGGGCACAGTCGTCGTCCTGACGTAAAGGAAGCAGAGGCAGGGGTATCGTGCACATGCGCACCTGCTATAAGCGCAAGAAGCAGGAGTAGGGGTTGCGAGCCTCTGCTGACTTGCTGTCAGCGGACTCCGAGGAGGCAGGGGGGTCGCACCCTTGCCCGAAGAAGACAACGAGGGAGGCTTCGCCCTGCCCGCCGAAAGAGCAAAGAGGTCAGGGCTTGGTCCCTGCTTGACGAACACGCAAACAAGCAGGGGTGAAGCCCCTGCCTAATGCCAGGGAAGAGGGAGCAAGGAGGGGGCTCGATCACTCTCCGCCTACCAAAACGCAGAGAAAAGATAGGGGATGGCCCCTACCGACCTATCCGGACATAGGGAGGTGGCAGGGGCTCGACCCCTGCCCACCCAATTAAGAAAAAGAGAGGGAGACGGCGAGAGGGCTCAGCCCCTGCCATCGTTCCCGAACTCAGGGAGGTGGCAAGGGCTCGACCCTTGCCAACCTACCGAGAACCCAAAGAAAGGAGGTGGCATGGGTTCGGCCCCTGCCGACCTGCCTGATCAAGAGGCAGGCAGAGGGCCCTGCCACCCTGCCAACCATAGCACAAGGGCCACCCGAGAGCCCTCCCTCGGGAGCCCTCTGCCCGCGAGGAAGCGACGCAGGCGACAGCCCTGCCGCCTGCCGAAAAAGAGAGCGGGGGCGGCAGGGGCTTGATTCCTGCCGGCCTGCTGGAGCAGGCTGACGACAGGGTCTCACCCTTGTCGTCCCTCCGAAGAGGAGATAGACCAGGAGGGGTGCTCGGCACCACCCTCCTGGTAGACCTAGAGCGAGAGAGGTAGGGGAAGGCACGACAGGGGCCACTGGCCTCCTGTCAGCCTTCCAGCGAACGCAGAGAACGAGAGAGAGAGAGGGGCAGGGGTTGGGAACCCCTGCTGACCGAGCAAAAACAGGTGGCAGGGGGGCGTCGCCCCCTGCCGGCTCTCCGAAAGGCGAGAGGCAGGGGCAAAAGCCCCTGCCAACCAGTCAGACACAGGCGGTAGGGGGTGTCGCCCCTTGTCGGCCTGCCGATTGAAAAGGAGAAGAAAAGGGGGAGAGGAGAGAAAGCAGGAGAAAGAGAGAGAAGGGGCGTACCTGGAAGTCATCGACGGCGGCAGCGGCGACGACGGAAGGAGGTCGCAGGTGGCGGCAGGTTATCGGGGTCTCCAACGAGAGAGAGGGTGTAGAGACGAGTCGGGGGGAAGAAGGGAAGAGAGATGGGCGTCGGGAGAGAGACGGTGAGGGGGATTTCGTGTTTGAAACCCCCCTGCCTCGCTGTCTATCGAAGACCCGAGGTAGAGAGGCGGTTGGGGGGAAAACCGCAGAGACTGAGAGACGAGAGGGGGAAGGAGGTTTCGAGAACCTCCCCCCTTCGTCGCTGCGTGCTTTTAAAAGCATGCAACCGCCTTATTTACCCGGGTCTGGATCCGGCCCGGATCCAAACATTTTTCTTTTTTGTCGAGTTATTACAGGACCAATGCCACAAAAATGATGATATCCATTTTTAACCCACACTATAAGTTATATAGTCAAAAGTCCTAGTTGTTGACTAGGTACCAAGACAGCAAAAGCCTGATTTATGCCTAGTCGACTAGGCCATCAAGCATACTTTTTCAAACATGTAAAAACAAAACGTACAAAATAAAGGGAGGAGGAGGAAGGCTGAAAGGAAGGAAGAGGAAGAAGAGGAGAAGGAGAGAAAGAGAGACATAGGGATGGGTGTAGAAGTTCAATTCCCCCTCTTCTTAATTACAAGAGATCTTAAAAAGAAAAAGAAATGTGTCAATCCTAGTCAACATCATAAACTAGGTCATCTAGGAAGGACTAGATGCCGTGTAAAATCCAATCAATTACGAGCCCATGACTAGCTCAACTAGGCAACTAGTCAATCAATTGAGTTTTGACCATAACTGTGTGAGAGAGAAGAGAGAGAGAGAAGCATAGGTCACAAGTGCATCACATCATATTAAAAGGGGTCTAGAGGGATTTCATTTTCCAAAATAAGTCCTCTAATAAACACAAACAAGAGACACATAAGCTAAGCTAACATCATTAAGTACTTTCTAAAAAGGTTGAGAAGAACAAAAGAAAAGCTTTAGACCCAAATACAGATGTATCCAGATCTGGCCTTATCTGACCTAACAGGCCTTCAAGATGAGGTTGTTCAAGGTTTATACATGTTTTGCCAAACTCGAATGAGAATGACCAAAAGATTGACCTACTCTTAGGAAGAACCAACTTACCACATTGATCGCATGCACTAGTACTTTTAAAGACATGTCACCAAAAAGATGCTCTTAAGGCATTTCTATTCATGTAGATGTGTTGGTGCTTGTGTATATTTATGTGGATAACATGCCACAACAATCCCAAGATCAAAAGACTTTTGTAATGCAAATGCAACATAGCTTAGGTTTTTCCTTTTATAATTATTGGTAAAGATACATAGAGAAAAACACTATGTTTCATCTAAAACAACATAAAGATCTGGGAAAAGTATCAAACTGACAAACTTCAAAACACAATATATAAATAAATACCAAGAAATGCCAATGGACCATACCATAAAAGTTCACCACCATTATCGCAAATTGCACAAACAGGGTCGAACAAGTCTGCTTCTTCCTCCGAGTCATCTGAATCACCATCTGCCTCTCCTAAACTCTCATCTGTATCCTTGTTGTCATCATCATCATCATTATCATCAACATCATCAACTATAAATTTACACTTCTTAGGACCAGATCTAGCCAGAACATCCTACAAACAGAAACCCCATGAAATGAAGAGTTTTGGGTCATGTACTCAAAAAAACATATCAACAATTGAAAGGAACTCAAATAAGGGAAGTGCTACCAACCTCACTTGACGATTTCCTCTTCTTAGAAGTATCCTCAACAAGTAGTTGTGCCACCTATTTAAGAGACAAAAAAGCAATGTAATACCCAAAAAATTTGAGTCATTCTATATGATTTGGGCCTAGGACCCGTTACCCGGATCCATAAGAAACCTACAAGATGGGTATTAAAGTATATATAATAATAATTCTAAATAAATAAATAAATAATTTTGGGTAGGATCTACCGTTGGACCCATTTGGATCCAACCTATGGATCCATAATTATAACTAGACCCAGAATCCAATTCATGTTGGATCTCAAGTCGCGGGTCGCGGGTTTTGGACCCAAACCTGGATGTATCTAAAGGTCTCAGATAAAAAATCGTGCCCTAGCACGATTCTTGATCTGTTGGGAGGGCGCGTAACCATCGGGGAGAGGGTTATCCCCTCCTCCCTTTCCGGAAGAGGGAGGGGGTCGCCTCTCGTTAAGTGGGGGAGAGGGTCTCGCCCCTTTTCCTCCCGCTGCCTCGTCTCTCACTCTCTTCCCGGTCGACGACTCCGACCACCTGTTGTCGCCGTCACCAGCAACCAGGGCCGTCGGTGACATCCTTCTCGCAGCAGCGTCAGCCACCTTCTCCTCTCATTGTAGCCTCCTCAAATCACTGGAACAAGTAGGATCTGGTATTTTTTCCGTAGGTATCGACTGATGTGATTGGGTCGGTCAAGGGAAGGGAACCGAGTGTCTGACGAAATTCTTGGCTGCCGGAAAACCCAAGTCTATGAGTTGAGGGTTTCGGTAGCTACGATATCCGATGCATAAGAACCATTGAAGTATTTCTTGATCGGTGGGTCTTGGGTCGGCATGCTATGTTGGATGTCTGAAACCCCAAATCGATCCTCTAATTTGGGGATTTCTGGTGTTGCGGAAAGAAACCACAACCGATCTTGCAAATTGGGGATTTCCGGTGGACCTAAAACTGTATTTGATTAATGAGTGTTGGGATTTTTCTCGGACCTCCAAATGAGAGCATTCTGATTTTTCTCTTAGGGACAGATGCTCAGAAATCTTGGAATCAAAATGTACCTGTCTGATTGCCCTGTGTTGGGGTTTCGGTTGAGTACTTGATGTTAGCTGATTCGTGTTTGTTTTACGCTGTGAAATGAAGTATACCTATATTAAATCATGTTATCTGATTTTGTATCTGCTTCCTTTAAATGTACATAAGCATGTTTATGTGCTTTACTATTAGCCATGTGTGTCTAATACCTTTAGGTGAACACAGCATGTATGTGTTAATTCCCTGTTATTTGATTTGGCGTATGTTTCAATAAGTAGTACATAGCATGTTTGTGTACTCTCATGTTAGTTTTAATTTGAGTCTGTTGCATTTAACAAAACATTAATCTTTGTTAACCGATTAATATATGTTTCATTTATTAAAACATAGCATGTTTACTTAAATTCCTGTTAGCCACCTAGGTACGTTTCATTTAGCAAACCTACTATGTTAAGTTAATTTATGTTAGCCAAATGGGTCTGTTGTTAGCCTATTGTGCATCGGTATCATTTATGTTCATGTTAACACCTGTTAGTCGATCTTTTGTGTATGTTTCATTTAATAGTACATAGCATGTTTATGTAACCTCTTGTTAGCCTAATCTTAGTTTGATTCATTTAGTAAAACATACCATGTTTAAGTGAATTTTTGTTAGCCGAATGGGTCGGTTCATTCTGAAAATTATACAGAGGCTTATGTTAGCAGATTGAGTCTGGTTCATTATGTACAACATGGCATTTTTATATTAAATTCTGGTTAGCATAATGGTGTATATTTCGACCAGCCTTATGAACTGAAATCATTGATCGATTCTGATGGAAAATGATCGAAACTACACATAAACTGGTTTAGACTATGGTTGCCAGTTGAGGAAGCGGGAGCAGGAAGCGAGGCACTTTCAATATTTTAGGAAGCGAGGAAGCGTGGGACCACTTAGGACCGATTCGGGAAGTGTCTCGGAAGCGACCTAGGAAGCGTCTCGAAAGCGACCTAGGAAGCGTCTCGGAAGTGAGGGGGAAGCAAAAAAAAATAAAAATAAAAAATAAAAAATACAAAAAAATTGAAAAAAACAGGGGAAGCGAGGGGGAAGCGTGGGGGAAGCGTGATGGGAAGCGTGCTTCCCATTAAAGGGAAGTGTGTCCCCCATTAAAGGGAAACGCGTCCCCCATTAAAGGGAAGCGTGCTTCCCAAAAAAGGGGGACGCTTCCCCCCACGCTTCGGAAGCGCGACGTTTCGCGCTTCCGAAGCAGGCTTCGGGGAAGCGCGCTTCCCCTTTTAGCTAGGCGCTTCCGGTAACCCTGGTTTAGACTCTAGTTTGCCTCAAACACACTCAGCAACATATACTGCTATTGTTATCATTGATTAGACTGCAATGGATTATTTGAATTGCTTGTATGCAGCCTGTTATGTGTGTTTGAGGAATGAGGTTGTTACATTGAGTTTAAATTATGAATCTGATCCACATAACTTATAGTTATGTTATGTATGTTCAAATTATAAATATGATCCAATCAGCCTATGGTTCTGGCATACTGTGTATTTGAGAATGTTCAAATTATGCATCGGATCCACACAACTTATGGTTCTGTTATGTTTACCTACATATTTGAAAATGTTCAAATTATAAAACCGGATTCAAACAGATTGTGGTTTTGTAATTATGCTACATGGCTTTTAAGAAAAACTAAGATTTGGTTTGCGTGTTTTCAAGGTTGAAACAGCAGATCAGACTTGGTAATATGTTTAAACAGTAAATTGCATACTTCCAGGTTTCTCTAGTGTTGTAACTGATTTACATGAAATACCATGTGCTTAAACTGCTTTTTTGTCAGAAAATGTATAATTTGAATTGCTTGCATGCAGCTTATTATCTGTGTTTGAAGAATGAGGTTGTTATATTGGTTACAAATATATGATGGTGCACTTAGTGACATATGGATATGTGCTTTGCCTAATGGGCAATATGAATAGATTACCCGATGCGGGTACTTGGGCTATTAGCTTGTGTACTATGACAATAAAAATAATGAAAACTTGATCGTAAATGTTGTGTACCCGCCCGGTTTAAAGGTATTGAGGTCTAGGTGCTTGACGGTTTAAAGGTACCGAAGTATTCTGGATAATGATCATAATACTGATGAAAAACTTCAATTTAATTTCTATGGCCTGACTGGTTTCAAGGTACCGGGCTTGCGTGTTTGACTGGTTTAAAGGCACCGGAGCACTTTGAGTGGGTTTATACAATCAATATGACAAAGAATTGGGACTGTTTTATACACCTTGGTAAAATGACTAAGATTGAGAATTCTACTGCTATGGTAGTAGAAGGAAGTTGGGGAAATGTCGTGTACTTCGAGAAATTAATTAAATGAAAAGATTAACCCACTCAGATTCAGGCTTACCTTTGAGAGGGTAGGTGGTACAAAACTTCGAGGACATGTGTTTATCCGTTTTGAGCTAAAGTGACTCGTTAGACCCCAGTCCTCGGAGTTGAAGGGGACCCAGACTACCAATATGTCTTAGGTGGTAGCTTTATGTTTTTCTGCAGAAGTTAGGGATGCATCTTGTTTTGGTTTTGGCCTTTGGGAGGTTCTCTCGATCACTGGCCGCTCCTTTAGGATTTACAGTTTCGGTTAAAATGTTCGGGTTAATAAAACATTCATGAATAATAAACTCCCGAATGTTCTCTTCCATTACAGATGATTCGGCCCGCGTGTACCCGCGGAATAAGATAATAAAAACACTATTTAGAATAGTTAGGTATCACAGTGAGTGGAGTTACTAGAGAGATAATTTCATATTCTTTCAAGCATGCTTTATATTCTGAGCTTGTGATGAAATGCAAATCCTGAAATGCGTAAATATGAGATATTGAATTCATATAGTTACTGTTATATGAAAATTATGCATGCTACTGTTATTGTTGTTGCAAAATATGTTTTACTTGTTTAATTATAATTGTTGCATAATCTGCTTACTTGCTTAAATATATGTCTGTTATTGTTGTGGCATAGTCTGTTTTACGTGCTTCTGTATATGCTGAAAATCACACATGACACTCACATCATATACTAGATTCATGATATACGTGCATTAAAAGTTACAGATTTCCTACTTAGACAGTTGTAGTCTAATTCTTATAATTTTACTATTTTCAGGTGAATAATAGCATTTACGAGCGACTGTAGGATGAGGCATTGGATCGAGATTTTTGATTTATTGTTCCAGGGATTGCTTGGGTCTATTGTAATTTAATTGTTCATATCATGTAAAACTCTAATGTTAATTTTCATTGATAATGAAATGAAATAAATGGTTTGGGTTCTCTCTCCACTATAATGTTCTGAAATGCTTAACCCTATAGTATTTCTTGTTTCCGCTGTTATAAAAAAAATCTTCAAAAGTTGGGTTAAAATTTTGGGGCGTTACAAGCAATGTCAAAAAAGAGAAAAAGTTGTTTAGATGATTGCTCTCTCTTTGGTCCAAGGGGTGCTGGGTTTGCAAAAGTTTTGGTTTTGAAACAATAACGCTAAAACTCTATCAAATGTCACCAAAACCATTACCTACATGTGGCAAATGCAGTTCCGGAGTAACCACTTATAAAATATAAATCTGATTATTTGCAAAACCATGGGAAACACCATCTGAATTAACGTGTTTCCCTTAGACGTGAAACATGCTTCCTCTATAAGAAAGAGCTGAGATGCAGTTGCCTTTCAGAATTTCTATTCACTCATTGTCGCCAAATCTTATACTTTTTACATTTTCTAATGTAAAAAAGTATGTAATATGCAAAATGCAAGGTCGGGATTTGTTTTCATAACCTAAAACTAACCATGTGACTTTTACTTTATCCCTTGAATCAGTCCCTTATAAAATGTAAATATTTATTATGAATTTGAAAACTTTATTTATTATACTTATTCATAGAAGTATATTGCTAAGAATTTTATTTGTGTGAAGCATAATCAACTTGTGTGAATTCTCAGATTGTTGCAGTATGTATTCATATATTTTATGAAAATATTCATTAATAATAGTTGTAACAAGTTTGAATAGATGTATAACCTTATGTACAAGTTCGAATAAATGTATAACCTTATGTGCATATTACTATCACATTTGTACTTGTGTTATATTTGTAAAAATCTATATTATCATATATCGAGCTAGAGATTAGAGTCTTCAAACAATAAAAAGACTGCAAGCCTGCAAATTAATGCATTACACAATTAGTTCTAAATATTTTTAATTTGCAATTTAAAGTGAAAAACTTTTACTCTTCCTACATATTTCCCATATGTTTCCTAATTGGTTTCAACTTTGTAATCTGATTCATTTCTTGCTTCTCATTTAGCATGAGCCTGAAAACCCCTTGTTTCCAGTTTTTTATTACCCAAGACATTTCTGTTTCCATTTCCCTTCCTGGAAACCTTCCCTGACCCATGTCTAATGATGAAACTCTCAAAAGTGGAGTGGAGATGATTCAAACCAATGATAAGCTTCTTTGTCCAACCAGATCTAACCACTTCAGCCATGCATGCTAGCTGAAAATCATTGCCCTATTTTGGAGTGGTTTCAAGCAAAACGAAGAGAGCATGAATAGTTATCTAAATTATCTATGAGGTTACAAGAAATTGGAAGAAATTTTGGAAGCTACAGTCATGTAGAAATCATGTGTAACTTAATGGCCTTATGCAATGCTGTCAGTATCGGTATCTGCCCTGAATAGTTGGGCAGCCGATTCATCTGTATCGGTCGATACCGGTACTCAGGTGAATCGTTCTGTATCGGCTCAAAAATAATAATAAACTATTACGTGTCAATCATAACGTGACACATGTTAAAACCATTAAAATAATTTAAAATTAATAAAATATATATATATTTTTGGTATTTTTTGACATTTATTACAAATTAGCTGAATCGGCCCTGAATACCGATACAGGTCAGGCCGATACACACTGATACTGATAACACTGGCCTTATGACCTAAGTAAATCTAGTCCACATTCTTATATCAGCACCTTCAAGCGGAATTTTCCAGACCAACCTTAGCTTTAGCAAGCACTTCATGTCTTTTGACCACCTCATGAATCAGGGATCGATGTTCCCGCAAATCATCATCAGATGGCTCAGGCTGATACATACTGCCAATTACATAAACACATTAAGAACGTCTCATCCGACATAAAAAAAAAAGTTACTAAATAAGTCGTCAAAATAAGATGGCTAGAGGTGCAACAGGAGTAATAAGTTAAAAAGTTAAGTTGTGAGAAACGCAAACAAACACATTATTAAAAAAAAAATGCATTTCTAGGGCCAAGGAACTATGACACACCTGAATGTCTTCCGTAAATGTTCCCACAGATCTTTTACTGAAGCGTTTGGATTTGTATAAGCAAAATGAAGTGTCTGCACCATGATCATTGCTGACCTTATCATTTCCTCGTAGCACGACCTTGGCTTGGATAGCTCTATCCTGAGAAACCATGGAACCCAAATAAATAAAGGCGCTCAATACTTCTAATAACTGGGGAAAATTAAGGAAATTAAGCCAAAAAGATCCGAAAGCGCATGAGTAAAGCAATACGGTCTGCATGCATCACTACAGGCCAAGGCAAGGGAATCATACCACTTCTCATCTTTGGTTAGAACGGACATGGTAGGCTTCTTCTCCGATAGCTCCAGCTTCCAGGCGACGACCGGCTTGTACACCTTCTGTTGCCCGCTGTCAGCAATCCCGTGCAAGACGACCCTCTCGTCGCCGCCGCCGGTCCTCTGCCCATCGCTCCATTGCAGAGGCAACACCGCAAACGAGATGGGATCCTCGTTCTCGTCCACGAAGTAATACTTGGACACCTGGTCCGGTACAAACTCTTCGTCCTCGTCTGATGACGCCATTGCCTATCTACGAGGGCAGAACCAAATTAAGAGCACGAAAGGGGCATCGTTCAAAGACGGTACCCAAGAGAAAGACAAAGACGAAAACGCAAAGATTGTAGAAAAAGCGGGGGGGGGGGGGGGGGGGGGGGGGAGGGGGGTTGAGGAAAACGAAAGGGTCAGGGATTTAAATGAGAAAATTTTAGGGTTTCGTCTCGATCGTCAAAGATAGAAAGAAAGAGGCGTTCGAATTGTTTTTACCCTGAAAGAAGGAGCAAGCGTGGCCGAGGAGTTTGGATTGACTGTATGGGACAACGTTTCAGCTCGCCCTTCTAACTTCTTCTTCTCTCGTGAAAGACGGATATTAGAAACTGGCACAGCACAAGAATCACGGAGTCTCTAACAATATTACTAAGGCTGAATGAGGATTTGTGCTTTTCAAGGTTTACGTGACGTGTTCGTGGGCTTGTTGATATTTCTTTTCTTTAAGGGTACACGTTATTCATTTTTTTAAATGTTATCGATTTTGATTAAGAGAGGGCATACTCCATACTTATCGTCTTTCTTTTCATTTTTTTGAAAATGGCGCTTTTTAAAGGTTTATTCATTTACAGATGATATTTTTTAATATTTAGAGGATATGCGTGCTCGTTGTCATGTGTCAGGTACATCTTTTTTTTTTATGGCAACACATGTTTATGTGTATCTAGTGACGTCTTTTGTTTTTTTTTTATAGTCGAATATTCGAAAGTGTACTTATATTTGTTTTGTGAGACTGCTTTTTAAGGTTTTGTAGAGGGTGTATTTTAATGTTTAGAAGATACATGTGTTTGTTGCTTTGTGTTAGGTACCTTGTGGTAAAATCACCGGATATCGTTTTATACGTTCTCTCCCCCTCAAAGATGGGGTCCAATGAGCGCCCTGTACATAAGTATGTTAAGAAAAGAATAAAAATATCCTTCATCCAGAAAAAAGAAACTATGGTTCGAGAAAATGACAAAAATGTTCTTCATCTAAAAAAAGAGAGGATGATGTTAACTCTTCAAAGTCCAAATGTTTCATTTTTTGCCCTAAGCAGTAAATGTTTGCACCATCTGTTGTAACATGAGCTTCCGTTGACGACGCATCATTTGCCATCGTCTGCTATCGTCGAAACACTTTTTGTCATCATCTGTTCCCACCAGAGCAACCTTTGACATTGTTTGCGCAGTGGGAGCATTGTTGCCACCATCGGCTGCATCTACCTTCTGGGTGTTTCTCCTTCACTGTCAGATTACCAAAACTTATGTCATTTCAGTGAGTTTCGTTTAATGTTTCATTATGTAAATAAATCCATTTGTAAATCTGAATGTTAAATCTTACAACTGATTGTACTATTCATGTTAAATAGCACCTAATTTCATACTAAAACAAATTGATTTGTACATATCCACCTTCTGCGCTTCGAAAAATAGTTTACACGATTTGTTCTTATGAAGACCAAATATTACAACGATATGTACTTATGAAGGCTAAATTTCTACAATGATTTGTACGTTGAAATGCAAAAATGATTTATACATTTAATGCAGTAGCGATTTGTATGTTCGATGCACAAACGATTTAAACGTTTGAAGCAAAAATGATGTGTATTTATGAAGTTACCACGATTTGTACTTAAATTTGTTAAATCATACAATAATGTTTACTTATGAAGCTCAAACGTTACAACGATGTGTACTTATAAAGGGTGCATTTTCTACAATGATTTGTAAGTTTAAAGCATGAATGATTTGTAACATTTAAATCAATAGTGATTTGTACGTTTGAAACATCAACGATTTATATGTTTGATGCAGTAGTGATGTGTATTTATGAAGTTACCTCAATTTGTACTTAAGTTTGCTAAATCTTATAACGATGTTTACTTATAAAGCCAAATATTGTGACGATTTGTAATATTGGTGATTGTATAACGAATATGATAATTTGTAATAATATATACTTGGGGAGGCGATTTTAACAAATAATGATGCGGTTAAATTTATGTGTTCTACAGGTTAGCAATGACTAAAATTCATAAGACAAGAAAGTTTCGTCATTCGATGGGATGACTATTGGAGAAATTATCCGTCAGTCTGATATATATGAGCGTTATGAAACGTACTAAAATATATTGAAGATTGAGAATGATAAAGATAGGGACAAAGCGATGGAATTGTATAATATGAAGCATTATCCATCAGATATTGAAGATGAAGAGCAAAGGAAGAAGGGTGAGGAAGAACTAAAGATAAAGAAGAATAAGAATGACGAAGAGAATGAAAAGTAAATGAAGAAGGAGGAGGAGAATGAAAAGCAAAAGAATAAAAGGCAAATGAAGAATGAGGAAGAAGAGGAGAGGGAAAGGCAAAGGAAGAAGAAGGAGGAGAATAAAAAGCAAACAAAGAAAAGGCAAATGAAGAACAAGGAGGAAGAGAGGGAAAGGCAAAGAAAGAATAAGGAGAGGGAGGAAGAGAAGGAAAGGCAATTGAAAAAGAGGAAGAATGAGAAGAAAGTGGATGAGAGGGAAAGGCAAAGAAAGAATAAGGAGAAGAAGGAAGAGAAGGAAAGACAATTGAAGAAGAAGAAGAAGGAAGAGAAGGAAAGGCAACTGATGAAAATGGAAGAGGAAATGCAAAGGAAGAAGCATCAGAATGAGAAAGAGAAGAAAAGGCAAAGGAAGGAGAAGGAGGACGAGGAAGAGAAGGAAAGGTAAAGGAAGAAGAAGGAGGACGAGGAAGAGAATGAATAACAAAGGAAGGAGAAAGAGGACGAAGAAAGGAAGGAAAGGCAAAGGAAGGAGAATGAGGAGGAGGAAGATAAGGAAAGGGAAATGAATAAGTTGGAGGAGGAAGAGAAGGAAAGAGAAAGGAAAAAGCAGAAGAATGAAGAGAAGGAAATAGAAATGAAAGAAGCAGTATAAAAGCAAAGGAGAGAGGCGAAGGAGCGAAGGAAGGAAGAAGTAGAAAAGCAGATATGGGAGCTGGCAGAGCGAAGGAGCAACAAGAAAAGCCGAGGAAGAGAGGAGTATGAGAGAATGAATGGGAAACAAGATAGACAAAGGAGGAGGAGTGAATGATGGAGCAACAAAAAAGTCAGAGGAGGAAGGGGATGAAGAAGAAAAAAGTGTGACCAAGGTACGTAAATCGATAATGTCTATTATGATTTACAGTGATAGGTATTATTATGTATAGTGATTATTGTAATAGAGATTACTATGTATAGCGATTACTGTGATAATGATTACTATATATAGCGATTATTATGACCTATGTATAACGATTAGTACGTATAGCAATTTCTTTGATGTCGATTATTGTGTATACAATTATAGTGATAGCGAGTGTGCAACGATTATTATATATAGTGATTACTGTGTACAATGATGTGTAGAAGTACAAATAGGACTAATTTTGATTTGATACGAATAATATGCTATTTTGTGTTATAGAAAGGTCAAAAGAGAAGTAGATCACCAGGTGAAAAGCTTAGAGGGCGGTGACAGTAGCTTGTAGTTCTGTCGTGGTATAGACAACTGAGTGAATATCAGAATGACTGATTACGAAATATGCACTTTGGCGGCCTTCTAAACAAACATTATTTTGAAACATGCTCGAACACCATGACCCACTTGGTCAATAAGTGAAATTATAAGACGAACACATTCAGTCTGATTGTTTTTGAGATCACCATGACCCTATAAGATGTGGCACGAATTACGGGTCTTAAGTGCCATGGAAGTGTTGTTCTAGCATGGGATTCAAACTATAACGCAAGGGACAAGTGCACGACCCTTATAGGAATGTCGATGGAGGACTGGGGTCAATGTATTTCTGGTGGAAGCAATTCCACATTGATAAAAGTTTCTTCTTTCCGTAATAAATGGGAGGGATGATTCGCTACATGTGCATCTGAAAGAGCTGACCAAGAGTTGTGCAGCTTCCTTCTTTATTTTTTTGGACTTCCTTTATTTTTGGATTTGTCTGGTTCGATGTTAAGTTGTTTGTGGTTGTAGTTCTTGGAAGTCTTAGTTGAAGTCGACAACAATGCATGTGATGTTGCTATGCTTGCACACTTGTACAGTCAACTTTACCGTACGAGTAAGAGTATAAAAAAACGTGAAAGGGTTTTGGCCATTTGTCTAGGTAATTGTTTATTACATATTTGGTAGTTTTCAACTAAAATCGCTAGAGGTTATAGCCTTACTAATAGATTATTTTTGTAGATCTGGGCGTGAAAGCATATTGTCACTTTGCGTCCTCAGTGTGGCCCTGTGATTTGTGGTTTTCTCAAGATAAGCCGGTGGGCTACAATAAATGTCAATGAGGATAATGCTAAGTTCATTTTAGATGATCTGCAATTAAATGAGGTAAATGAATTAAAATCGTTTATAATTGTTTTAGTATTTATCATTCATTAGTATAAATCATTAAAATGTTAAGCATTCTTAAGTAATCATCACTGCATGATTTTATCTTTGTTAGTACAAATCGTTATCACATTAGCATTTAACATTCATTAGTATAAATTGTTCTAATGTTTAGCATTTTAAAGTAATGATCATTGGAGGATTTTGTATTCCTTAGTACAAATCATGATCGCTTTACTATTTAACTTTCATTAGTGTAAATCTTTGGAATGTTAATCATTCTTAAGTAATCATCGCTACAAGATTTTATCTTTGCTAGTACAAATCGTTATCGTATTAACATTTAGCATTCATTAGTATAAATCGTTCTAATGGTTAACATTCTTAAGTAATGATCGTTGCAGGATTTTGTATTCCTTAGTATAAATCGTTATCACTTTAGCATTTAACTTTCATTAGTGTAAATCGTTGTAATCTTTAGCATTCTTAAGTAATGATCATTGCAGGATTTTGCCTTCGTTAGTATAAAGCGTTCTCGCTTCAACATTTAGCTTTCATTATTGTAAATCGTTGTAATATGTAGCATTCATTAGTATAAATCATTTTAATACAAAGCACTCATTAGTAACAATCATTATAATATATTTAGCACTCATTATTATAAATTATTTTAATATTTAGCATTCACTAGCATGAATAATTATGTCTATACCTAAACCACAATCTCTAATGTATAGGTTGTGTGGAGACTGTATGGAGATGGGGAGGACGAGGACCAAGATGTTGTTGCTGAGGCTACGAGACTGTTTAGCAAATATGGAGCTAAATTGCAACATGGTAGTCGAGTTCTCCTACAAGCTGGCTTGGGACAATTTACCCCAAAGCAGTCTGTGGAAGTGAGATGGAAGATGAATAGTGGTGGGGTCAGGAACGTGAATTGGCACAAATGCTTCAGGAAACAATTGGATAGCTGAAACAAAGGAGGTGTTCGTGCCACAACATATGATTATAAAGAACGACAATATGACCCCGACTATTTCAAAAAATATTGGGAACCCATGTGTTAAAATCTGGAGATTGAGAAGAAGCAACGTGGAAATATTGGAAACCCATGCATCCCTCCTGTCCCCCAGCATGTCGTCTCACAACATAAAAAAAAATGTCTATCATGTCCGTCCGGCTACAACTAAGATTCTCTCTGTTGCAGTACACGATGAGGAGCCAATACAGCTCACAAAAAAGAAGGTAGTCTTTGCCACAAGGTTAGAGTTGTTGGAGAGGAAGAATAAGGAGTTACGGAAGCAGGTGCAGAATTTAGAGGGACAAATGCGGTCATAATATGGTACGCTGATAGAGATGATTACCAGTGGTTTTAATAAGATCCAGGGAACCACGAGGTGATCAAGGAAAGAGAGTCCACCAAGGAAAAGAAAGAAATAATTTGTATGTCATAGTTCATCTGAGTCGTCAAGTGCTACGGAATAAACATTATGTAATTTTTGTATCATGATAATTATTTATTGTAATTTTATAATTTTTTTTTGTAACGTGATATTCTATAAATATATAATTATTTTTTTAATAAGTGTAATAAGTGTCACTGAACAAATCGTTGTAATGTTCGACCTTCATAAAAAAAATTGAAGAAGCGTTTAGCATTGTGTGTTGTGGAAATTATAATTTGCTTTTACGAGTTGTCTTCCTATCGTGATTTACACAATGATTGATAAAAGGCTGAAATGATTTGTACGTATGAAGGCTACGTGCTATCGCCATTTACTTGATACCGATTGACTTGCAGTCAGTTATAATTCTTTGTTGTAACATAACATTCAATAATTATATAGTTTTTTATATAAGAGATCGTCATTTGTTTTTTATAGAAGAAGTGTTCTCTGATTCATAAAAGGCATTAAAAAAATAAACAATTTGACATGATGTTTAGACTTAGTAAATTACAAATCGAGGTAACTTTAACTATACAAATCTATTTTGTTCACAAAGACAAACAAAGACATATCGTTGTCGCGGTAACTTCTTAACTACAAATTATTGTAATTTACAACCATATTCATTTACAAAAAATATTGTATTTAGTTATAATACATCATGACCAATGGTTTGGTTTAGATACAATATATGACCATAATGGATATGGAAAGAGTTTAGACTTAGATCAGGGTTTGGACCATACCTATAAGAGATTTGGATCCATTTAAGACCCAAATAAATATAATCTAATGTAAAAAATATTTTAGATCCATTTAGAGACCAAATTGAATCCTACTAAGAAAATAAGATATTGAATCTACTTGAACACTCAATTAGATCCCATTATGTAAATTAACATTTGGACCCAATTGGATTCCAATAAGTAAATAAGGCTTTTGAATCTACTTGAGACCTAAATGGATCTCATGAAGGTAAAATGAATTTGTTTGGATCTGAATTCAATTTGAGACCCAAATAGATCCTACTTAATAAAAAAAGATTTGGATTCGCTTATGATCTAAATGAATCTTTTTAGTGTACTGTAAATTTCACTAGAATATAAGAAGATTTGGATCTATCTAAATTTCAAATGGATCCTACTTAAACAAATAGAATTTGGGTTCATTTGAGACACAAATAATTTTAATTAACACACACACACACACACACACACACACACACACACACACACACACACACACATATATATATATATATATATATATATATATATATATAATAGTTTAGATTAGGTTTGGATTTAAAGAGAGCTAAATGGGTCTCATAACCAAGCCAATCCAATCACTCTTCACCTAAACCCATCAATTCAATCAAATATATCCCATCCCACCAAATCTGTTTGATTATTCTATCGAGATTTGCCTTTACGAGCATTGTCTATGTGAACGATATGTTCTATCACGATTTACACAATGACTGATTCATAAAAGGTAGAAAAAAAACAATAAACAAATCAACATGATGTTTAGACTTAGTAAAGTATAAATCGAGGTAACTTTAACGATACAAATCAATTTACAACTTGATACCGATTTAAGTAACAATTGCAAATCGATATCACTGTTTCGTTCACAATATTTTAATAACAGTTGCAAATCAATATGAGTAAATGAAACAACATTTTTTAATTCATGTGCAATGTAATTTATTTGTTTATTATATACTTTGCATGCGATTTTTGAAAATGAGTGGTATGTGAAACGATGTTTCCTTTATAAATGAATGACACGTCGCACAAGTTCAGGAGGGTGTTGTTTCACTTTGCTTTGTGAGTAAGGAACAAATGAAATGACATTTCTTTTATAAACGATGTGTTTGTGGGGCAAACATATAACCTGCTTCATCGCAAAGGGGGTATTGATGGCAAAGAAGGAGACGACGGCAGCTACACAACCAGCGATGATGAATCAGGCATATATTTTCTAAACCATGTGACGAGTTTCTTCAAAATTTGTCTCTTTTATATCGTATAATTGATTTGTTTTTTGTACTGTAGAAAGGAAATGCAATATAATGCGACAAACCGTTTATTAAATATTTTGCTAATGTTAGTGGAATATCCACAAAAAAAGGTGTCCAAAAACTCAGAAAAGAGCTCCAAGAGAACATCAACCGACTGCAAGATGAATTTGCAGAAGGAAACACTATCAATAATTTTATACATATGAAACCACTATCATTTATACATTTACGTATGTCATGGGTAGGTATGTTAACACATGCATATTTGTTGCAAACAGACTATATACAATTTCGTCATGTATATTCAAAGTAACGCAACAACCAATACTAGATGCATCATCAACCCTTATTTCATGGTATATCGGTTCTCTTATATGTTTATTATATTTTTTTATTTACTCTTGTTGCTTCGTGTTTTAACCTTACTATTATCACTGTTTCGTTCAACAGAGTTTCGTCCACAGATTGCCATATGCCATTGGATTTCAAAATAGACTACAATGGTGGGGTAACGATGATCACTGCAGAGACTTTTGGTCAAGTGAAAAGGTAAGTTAATAAACATGTTGTCTAAGGTTTATGACGCATAACAGTCCTAACACGATTTGTACTATCGATTTGTAAGATATTATATCAATTTAAGACAGTGTTTTGATTCTTAATATCAATTTGTATGTTGATTCTTAATATCGATTTCTAAGCTATCAATAAGAATTTTCATATCGATTTGTAAGATATTTTATTATCAATTTACAGATATTGATTCCTACATTGTGGCAATCTTCTAAGCATTGAGTCTTATACATGATGGATTTACGAAAATAAAAACTATGGTGCTACAACTCAATGGACTTTCACACTTGTATACCACGTGACATTATGCATTTGGTAAGTTCATATTTATAAGTGCATCGTATCTTATATGGTGGCCTAGAATTTACTTGCTTTTGCATTAATTACTGATGAGATTCGCCAAAGACATCTTGGGTGTCGACATTGGTGAGTGGAGGTTTCACTGCGCACATGATGCTCCTTTGTAAAATAATGACATCGATTGTGGCATACTTGTAATGAAGTATATTGAAGCAATATCCAATGGACAAGAACCTGATTTCAATGTTGTATGCTCTACACTTAAATATGTCTTATTATCCTATATTATTGGGGACTTAATTTATATATTGGTCTCACATTGCCTTTTTGTTGCATGATGATATACCTGGATTCTGCACAACACTATGCAAAAACTTGATAGAGTTTCTAATTGCGGAAGAGAAAAAACTCAGACAACAAGAATACCTAGAAGGCAATGAACGATGCAATCTCCCCAGAAGTAATATAATGTATAAAGATTTGTAACAGATTTGTAGACTATATATACAAATTTTGTAAGACTGTGTATACAAATTATGTAAATCTCTCTGGGTTAAAATAAAAATTCAACAATTACCCTAATTTGATTAAACACGTCAATAGGTTAGACTGTTATTTGTAGCAAACGCAAATTGTTGTCTCCGACATAGATGATATTATGTAAATCGCTATAGGACACTATCTGGTATAACGATTCAAATATAATATATGTACAATGATTTATCTTATCGCGATTTACATAATGACTGATAAAAGGTGAAAAAGAGAAAAAAATTAAATTGACATGATGTTTTATTGTGATTTGCTTTTACGAGCTTTGTCTATGTGAACGATATGTCCAATCGCGATTTACACAATGACTGATTTATAAAAGGTGGAAAAGAAAAACAATAAAAAATTAACACGATGTTTAGACTTAGTAAACTACAAATCGAGGTAACTTCAATGATACAAATCGAGGTAACCTCATAAATACAAATCGATTTCGTTCACAAAGATAAACAAAGACATATTGTTGTCGCGGTAACTTCATAACTACAAATTGACTTGATTTACAACCACATTCATTTATAAAAAATATGAGTATTTAGTTGCAATACATCATGACCAATGGTTTGGCTTAGATACAATACATGACCATCATCATCAAAGAAAATATACATCATCATCAACATCACCCCCACATCCAAATAGTGATATGCTTCGAATGCAATCCAGGTCCCCGTGAAATCCAGCTTGCTAGTGTAGAAAGCTTCACGGCAAAGTTGACGAAGCTGCATAATGTATGGGATCCCATCATCATTGATATGTTTCTACAACAGAGAAGATGGAACTGCACGATTGTAACATATTTGTTATTGTTATATTATGTGTAAACTTTGATATACTTCATGACAAATACGCCACAGTCGTGGTCTCATAAATAAAAATCGAAGAAGCGTTTAGCATTGTGTATTATGAAAATTATGATTTTTTTATGAGTTGTCTTCCTATCGTGATTTATACAATGATTGATAAAAGGCTGAAATGATTTGTACGTATAAAGGTTACATGCTATCGCGATTTGCTTGATACCGATTGTCTTGCAAACAATTATAATTCTTTTTTGTAACATAACTTTCTATAATTATATAATTCTTTCTATAACTGATCGACTTGCAACCATTTTTTTTTCTGAAAACTTATCGGTTGACTAATTTGCAAATTCATTATCGTAACATTTTAGAATTTATTCAAGTTATTTAATGTTTAATTAAAAAAGTTATGAGATCTTTGCAGAGTATTTGGGTCGACCCAAATGGATATGGAAAGAGTTTTGAATCAGATCAGGGTTCAGACTAGACCTATAAGAGATTTGGATCAATTTAAGACATAAATATATATCCTTTAATGTAAAAAGTATTTTAGATCCATTTAGAGACCAAATTGGATCCTACTAAGAAAATAAGATATCAAATTTATTTGAAGACTCAATTAGATCCCATTATGTAAATAAACATTTGGACCCATTTGGAGTTCCAATTGGATTCCAATAAGTATGTATGAAGGCTAGATGAGACAACGATTTTTACTTTTAATACAGTTTATTCATAAAACAACTTTTTGTGCAATAATTTAAATACAGTATATGTACAACGATTTGTATATATAAAGGTTAGATGAGACAATGATTTTTACTTTTAATATAATTTATTTACAGAATTATATAGCTGAAGAATTCACACATGATTCCTGTGTTCTATTGCTTACTTTTGAATTGAACTGAGTCAATCATGAAACAGAACAATATGAGACACTATATTAAGTTTAACAAGAAATACAAACATCCTCCCAACATTGATTACATACCAAAAGACTTGTAATACTGATGCCCTCATTCCACTCAAACTGGTGAAGAGGATTGAAGGTTTCAATATTGTAGTGCACGTCTGTAGGGTATTGCTGCATGTAGGAAATTACATAAGTTAGATATTGATAAGCTGCATGTAATGCAATTTACATGAAAAGCAATATAATGTATTACATACCTATTCATGCGAATGACTTGGTTGCTTCTTAGATCTTTTCTTGCCAACCAATTCTAGTGCACCCTTTGTCCTTTGATGGCTGCGATTAGAGGCGGGTTTCCTTTTGATACCCTTCGTTAGGTGAATTTATCTATCATAATCAATAACATTGACTCCTGACTTGTTAAAGATGATGTTTATGCTTTGACGCAACTTCTCATGTGGGTCAGAAGAAGCATGATTTTTACCTTCGTTGTTCACTCCCATTTTCCTAGGCTGGTTTTCATGAGCTGCAACAGACTGATAGTGAATTAAATGCATGTTTTCAAGTATTTCTCTTAACACTTTTCTCATGCATACATAGGCTTCTTCACTTTTCGATGCCAAATTTGCAATGTGCATAAGTGACCTACATATTTGTTGGTAACGGAAGGCTATGTGACACTTCTCATCAACATCAGATGCACTGACATTATCTGTATCTAGCAGTTCAATCTTTGCTTGTTTCGTTCATCTTCACATTAAATATAACTCAGGTATTTCTTGTATCTTTTTTTGATTAAGTGCCTTTAATGCATGATGACATAAAATACCTTTTAATTTATATATTTTACACATACATTCAACAGTTCTGTTGTCAACATTGTATACATGTGCTTTTTGCCTTTTCGGATGCTCTTCGCCCTCCCATACAATATAGTATTTGTGCATATTCTCGGTTTGCATACGTCCTTTTATGTTGCAATTCATGACCTGTATAACATCTTTCTTAATTCATTCAAATATAGTTAGTGTATACAGATCTGCAGGTTGCATCAATGTTTGCATGCCCAAAGTTACAGGGCGTGTGTTGAAGTATTTCATATCTTGTTCAAGCTCATTCTGTCTAAGACCGTTTACAAATAATTCATATTGTTCCATGAAGCAAAACATTGTTAAATATGAATACAAGGTTTTCTTTAGTGTAGCATACATAGATTCAACTCTTTGTGTGCTTATCATATATGCACAAAAGTATTGCCTTCCATATGCCAATGCACACTTCTTTTTATCTGTGTATAAATTTTATAACCACACAGTCTTTAAGCTCGTATATCTGAATCATTTTCTCTCAATCAGACATAAAGGTGACCTCATCTATGCTCTCAAATACACACCTTGTAAACTTCTTATCAAAACCTGTCTCTTGATTAAATATATGTCCTATGTTCTTTGTTGCATTTTGAAAGATATGCCACAAACATGGGTGATGATATGCATATGGCAATACATGAGACACTCCAGTCGTAATTATGTGATCACCATCTGTAAGTACAGCTTAAGGTTGCTTCCCATTCATTGCTTGTGTAAATACTTTGAACAACCACTCAAAGGTTTTCTTGGTTTGGTCATACAAAAAAGTGCCACCGAATATGCAACTTTGTGAGTGATGGTTCACTCCGACAAACTGCGCAAATGGCCACAGTTCAATATTAATCTTCACTGTCATATAAAAAACAAGTACATCATTGAAGCATTCACAATCTACTATTGACTTTGAATCCGCCCAAAACATATTCATAGCATATCCATCTTCATTCAGTTGCATTGCACTAAAGAAACTAGTGTGATTGCTTGATTTCTTCTGTAAGTAATCAACCAAAGAACATATTTCTTCATTCTTCATGTTATTTGTCATCTTCCTTCTCAAGTGGTTTCTTAGATCCATAGGTGTGAATGACACATTCTCGCAACCACCATCTATGTGCACACATAAATTGTATGTCTTCCTTGGTGCAATGCAGGCGCTATCAACTATTTCAGTAATTATAGCATGCACTTCAGTTACTTTATGATGTAACCTTAACATAGGAGTCATAAATGAAGTTGTTAATTCATGGTTATGATCACTGATTAAAGTATGAACTACATATTTCTCCTTCAGAAGTCTTCTTAACACCATTCTTGCTGGACAACCACATCTTGAATCTGACTTGCTCTTTGTTGGATTTTCACTTGACATCTTCCAACCTTAGAACAAACATATGTCTTTCTCACCACGACACCCTATGCATTTTTTGACCAAGAATACCTTTTAACACTGAAGCCAAGTTTGAAGACATAATCATTGTAAAATTTGTTTGCAACTTCCTCATTATTAAACTGCATTCCTTCTATGGGAACTGAGTCAAGTGTACTATCATGATCGTCTACCTCATTATCGAATTGCATTTTTTTTGCTGGAACATTCAAGTCAAGAATGAATCCAATGTTTGCACCCTTCTTATCATGTGCATCATTAGTACACATGTTCACTTCATTAGGTGCATCATTAGTACAAATGTTCACTTCTCCATGACTTTTCAATGATTAAGATACATCATCTTCATTGGAACCAGATGATAAGCTCACCACTGTCATAAGCAAGATATTAATTTGTGTTAGCCAGCACATACGTTTACTATGATTTATTCAAGATGTATATAACAATGGATACCGATTAGTTAAGCAAGTCAAAGAAACAATTAAATTAATTATAATATAAAAGCAACAACGATTTGTTATTTGCTTATACTATGCATCGAGTTATTATTCACCATGCCAATAAAAGAAACAATTTATCGTATATGTGCGTTGACGATAGCAATTTACGTGACATCGATTTGATTATATATGTGATGTTGTGAAGCGATTTCAATAGAAATCGCTAAATGAGCAGCGATTTGAATATGCAAATCACCACCGCAAATGCGCAACAATATAAATTCCGCACACACACATTATAAAATCATACTACAAATATCTTATAAATCGCTATAGAAAACACATAATATCTTACAAATCGATATATATATATATATATATTATAAATCAATATGACAACTCAACATAATAGCTTATAAATCAATATTAACAAATAAAACAATATCTCATAAATCGGTAGTATGTTACTACAACCATGATTTGCGATACATTGCATATACTAAGTGAATGGACGATACCGGATGAGGTAGAGCCCCTTCCTCACATCTGTAACCATGCATTCTTGTCAACATGTCCCAACATCCTACAAATATCTTTAATTTTCCAACCGTCGAAAAGTCAACATCCACCTGCAATAACAAAACAACACCTTAATGGCACTCATGATGACATATGTTCTTCAACAATAGCATGAGGAATGGAAAGATACACACGATGCCTTAATAACACTTGTTGGAATGTTTGTGCATCATTGTTTTTTTTTCATACTGCATAACGAAAATGAAGAAGAAGAGAAGACTGCAAAAAAAGATGGCTGAGAAATCCCCCTATGATGCCCAACAATGATCGAACCAGTTGATCAATTTATAGTTATCTCCATGAGGTAAGAACGAACCCGAGAATGCTTTGTAACACAAGGGAGGAACGAGAAGACGACAATGTGTTGTAACACAAGCTAAAAACCAAGGCGATAACTTGGACTCACAGGAATGTGCAAAGCTATTTACTGGAGGACTTTTTTCTCAAATGCATATCTATCTTACGGGAGGACACTTTTGTCAAACGCATATCTATTTTTTTATATGTTATTTATCCTTTTTAAATGTTATTTTATTATAAAATCATCATGGATAACATTGGCATATGAATTGTTGCGGGTCCCAAGATATTCCTCCATACACCCCAAAACACACGAATTTGTCTTCGGGGGAGAACACACAACCCCCTCTTGTGTTTCATGTATTAATGTATACACCGACAATAATGAAATTTTATGCATAGTCAATGGTGTAATGTGTCAATGGGAATGAGAATGACATGTAATGTGGTGAAATGATATGCATAGTATTTTAAGAATGTTAATGGATATGTGCACTTCATGTTGATGGATGTGTAATGGATGCATGAATGATAATGTCATATGCATGAGTGTGGATGATGTCGTAATTCATTGATAAGAAGAAGAAAACATACGTCAACTTAAATTGTCATGGTATTGTATTTCTTCAAACACAAATTTATCACTACTTAATCTCAGATACTCACTTGTTACAATGAAGGTTGCATGTAATTTTGTCATTTGGGAAACACTATAAGAAGAATGAATAAATGAATTTGAATTGATGTTTCTTCTTCTTATGGCTTACGAAGGTTCATGAAAAAGGAAAAGTCCAGGAGAGAAAATGTTGGGATCGTCCTACAACTTTGTTGTTCAGTATTTATTTTCTTTTATTTATAATTTTTTTTTATTGTGTTGCATTTGGTTTGTTTTCAGGATCTGTTCAACTCATATATGTTGTTTGTTTGTTGTTTCTTTGATTTGGATTTAATGTAAGATTTGTTTTTTTTTTCGGTATTGCATTTATTGTTGAAGTTAATGTATTGCTATTTATTTTGTTCAAAGTTAATGTAGCATTTGTTGTTTACACCTTGGTTTGCAACCCATTGTGTAATGCACCAAAATTTTAATTAAAAAGCATATCATTTTTTTAAATCAATTAATATGAGGCATTATCTGTGGCATTGCTTCAATCGGGCTAAGCTTTAGAGGGTCAGCTTGTGTGCAAATGCTAGCATTTAATATCACAATAAAACCAAGTTCGAGAAAGAGACAATTAAGAACAAAATCGTTATCTATGGCATTGTTTTAACTGAACTAAGCTCAGAGGGTTAGTTTGTCTGCAATGACTATGAATAGCGTAATAAAACAAAGTACGAGGAATAAGCAACCAAATACAATAACATTTTTCATCAAAAAAACAAAAATATAATATAAACATTTATTTTTGGTTTTCTGTTAGAAATATTGGATGGGTTACAGGTAATTGAACACAATATGGGACTATGTCCAAATGTTGTTTTAAACTTGGGTCCAAGTCCAACTCGTAATTTGTTTCCAACTAAAGAATCTAAATGTGAAACATAAAAGATAACATACAATTCATAAACTATATTTCAAATAATTCATTAAGCAAACATAAATGTTTAATTCCAAATTAAAAATTAATAGTCCTAATACATCAAAGTAAAATTAATGGTCCAAAAAACACAACTAAATACTAAAGCAAATCCTGGGATCTAAAAATGATTGGTTCTTGACACCGCTTGTCTCATTCTGTCATAACTCCAAAAACTACTCATTACCTGAATGATTAAAATATGAGGAGACTTATCTAATCTCAGTAGGATAAAACTAACATTGCATATTTGTACATAATTAAGAGTACAAAAAATTCTACCTCCATTCAGGATATATGCATATTATAATGTATTAGTTAAGCAATTATAATGGATATGCATCAATTTGCAATTATGAAGATATAACGATGACTAAGCATATGAATCATCAATTTCATGCTTTCAACACATAGTTCAAAATTGACACATGCTATAATAGCTTTAACCAAAGTCAATCTATAATTTCACATGTAGTTTTCTCAATAGTTTCATATTCTCATTTAATGTCGTGCAACATCTTGCAAATATTCATAATTGAGTATTTTCACTATTAGGACATGATTTAAATACATGTTTAATACAAACCAAATGTACTAAAGTATAAGGTCTTTGTTTCTCTTGTTTACCACTCCCATAGGATACTCGTGGGAAATCATCCAAACAAGATGTTTATTATGCTATATATTTTAATTTTTTTGAGTGACTTACTAAATCAGATCCCTAAGTGGGCAGTGCGAGACCCTAAAAAAATAGTATAAACTAGGATGCATCATATACTATTGTGGCAATCGTGAGACCTACTGTAATATCCAAAAAAATCCTAAGTCCTTTTTCTATAATACTGTAAATTTTCTTGAATTTTGTACCAATATAATGTCCTGATTTCTTTAAAAATGAATGCTTGAGTATATTCGTAAGGTTTAGGGGTTTTAATTATGTTAAAATATAGTAAATATAAACCCTACACATTTTGGATATTAGAGAAAGTCTAAAGTGATGGCTAATTGAAAATGTTTATCTTAAAAAAAAATCGATTTTTCTTTAAGGAAATTTATTGAAATGAAGAGAATTAACAAAAGTAGATTGTAAAAATATACATATTAACATGCTTAATAAGTTGGAATTAGCTTATACTTAATGACTTTACTTTTTCACATGAATTGTGGTTATATAGAAAAAAAATGATCTTAATTGGAATTTAACAATTATTTAATATAATAGGTTTTTCATAAACTAACCATATTTTGTAGTTCAGTAGGAGTCCATAGGTGGGTCGTCCCATCCTATGTGACATCCTACTTCAAGCTTTAAATTGAAAAAAAAATGGTGAAATTCAAGCTTAATTAAAACTTGACTAGTCAAAGTGGAGATCAAGGGCTCCAATGACTTCTCTTATTTTGATCAAGGGCTAGGATTTATTCCATCCCATGACTGAACTCAAGAAGGGCTATAAAGCCCTCTCTTAGTTCCCCCCCCCATTTGGATGGATTTTTTTTAGAGCTTCTTCTCTCTCTCTCCCCTCCCCCCCCCCCCCCCCAAAAAAAAAAAAAAAAAAAACCCTCTTCTCTTTCCCTCTTTCTTTAGTTTTTTTTTTCTTTCTTGAGTACAAGATCTAGACCTCAAGTGTGTCTTGAGGTTATCTAAGGCCCTCATCTTGCTGGAAGAAGGAGCTGATCGGTCGAATCATTCAAAAAGATTCATTGATCCATCAAAAGATGTTTTCTTCAACAAGAGGTAGGGTATCTATGCTTTTCTTGCAAGAACGAAGTTCTTGGCATAATTTTTTATGTTTTTTCAAGATTTTAGACCATGATTAGACCCTCCTAACTGTGGGTTTGAATCATATCTATAAATTGATTTCTCAGAAAATAAATTTGTGAAATTAGTTAATATTTGATCTATGCCATGATTTTCTTGCAAATATTGGTTTGGGTTGGTAGAATATGTTATTGTAGGCATATTGTAAAAAAATTTAGGGTTTTTATGGTCAAAATTTTTGGGATATTTCTATTTTAGCAAAATTAGTTTTCTCAGAAAAGAAAACGGTAAATTTATCAAGAAAGTAAATTTCGTGGGTTGATTCATGCAAAATTTAATAATTTCTGATAGTTTATGATTTGTTCAACCTTCTGTGAATATTGTGGATTTTTCTGAATTTTATTTCATGTATATTGCCTATTTTTTATTATTATTTTGAGATTCGGGTGACTCGGTTTGGCTCACCCAAATACAAAATCTCAGAATTTTAGGTTTTTGGTTTGACCTCAGACCAGTAAAATGGTTGTTTCTCCCTCGTCTGGAAGATTTTTGATGAACAGATTGTTGCGTTAAAACGAAAACAAAAATTTTACATCTACTGTAAATTTTTGGGCTCGATTCATGGACTGAGCACATCCCTGTGACAGTCGGAACAAAAGATGATAGGTCTATAGTAAAATTTTCGTAACTCCCTCATACGAATAAGTTTTTACTAACGGTTTGTGGCTACGGAAAACTAACAAAATTTTCTATATACTGAAAAAATTTCAACTTTGTTCACAGAACCAAAAAATTTTTGTGAGCTCTGTACCAGTCGGACAGAGTTAAGAATTTGGTAAATTCAAGACCGATATTTAGACTGAGGTTCAAAAGATGCATAGTTCGCATGTTTTTATGAAATTTTCTTCGTTGAAAATAACTTGCAATATGTGAATTGTTATGCAGGTCTGATTTTATGCAAAAGTTTATGTTTTAATTCTGAAAATGTGTTTGATACAAGTATGCTCATGTTAGCTTGATGATATGACTGTTTTATTTATATGGATGTTCATATACCTGCTCTTTATTGCATTGGCTCTGTACATGTGCTATATGGTATGTGAAATGAGTAAGATATTCATACCATACATGTGCTCAATTTTTCGTTATAAGTTTGATTAAGTAAATTTTTTTCCAATGCTTTATAAGAATGCACCCATGACCATAAAGTGGTTTAAGCTTGATGTTGCATGAAAGTAAGATTGTAATCAAGTAATCATGTGACTTTAAAACTTAAGATACTTGTTGGGAGAGTAGTAGGTGATACAAAACTTTGTAGAGCAAGTCTGTTAAAGGCACGAAAGGTTGCTCCTCCACTCACATGATTTTATGGGAAAACCTTTGCATTAGACTGCAGCATAGAGGTTCTGGTACTTATGAGGAAAAACTGGTGCATCGAGTTGAATGGTGTTGAAAACCTCTCTCATATTAACGTCCCTCACTCCATCTTGGTGAATGGACCTGGCCACGGTAAAGCCACTCCTGTATGTAAAACACGTCCTGAGCCATGGTCCTTATATGAAAATGTTTGCCTATGTCATATCAACAGGGCTAAAAAGTGATAATATATGTTTGTGCACTAAATAGGCATCACATGCATTATCTAAGTAAGAAAATATAACTAAAGATAAGAAAATACACATGCATTGAAGGGCTTCTGCACATGGTAAGTCATGCATATTAACTTCTCATGCATTTTATATTTCAAATGTATGAATTGATGTCCTTTTGTTAAATATGTAAATTGTGAACATGTGTGATTAGTTGTATGAATGCTTCAGTTAATTTCAATGCTAAACGATGAAATCTCTATTGAAATTTTTGCTTTGTAATTCTGTCTTACAAGCTTAGCATATTTCACTCTACTAAGACATGTGTGTCTGGCCCTATATGGTTTAATGATTTTCAGGTGAAGAGTAGGTACTTACGTGTGAAGGCGGAAGGTTGCGACGAGAACTGAGCCAACCTTTCATCTGCTTCATGGATTTTGAACTCTGATTTTATTTTAATTCAATTCAAGGACAAATGTGATTAATTTTGGATATTGTGGAACTTTGATTTTATTTCATGCATGGTTAATTAGTTGTTAAATTTTAAATTATATAATTATATGTTTGCAAGCATTCATGTGAAGTAGCACGCCAAGTTTTATACCCAACGTGTTTTTTCGTTGTTAATTGCTAAAAGATTTAAATGTATTTCAAAAAAAAAAATTCTACCATTTTTCGAGTTATAAAATTTGGGGTGTTACATCTACCACTTAGGTCATATTGGTAGTACATGTCTCCTACCACCCGAGGACCGAAAATCAAATGAGATGCCTCGATCTCACAAAAACATCTTATGTGGTCACTTGAGAGTTATACCACCTACTTTTTCCAAGGTAAGTCAAGGATTACCGGTAGCATACACCCTCCATGTATACCCAAAATCTCAGGATATCCGGTATCATACACTCTCCAAGCATACCCATAATCCGTCAAATAAGGTTATATTTATTAAGAGCAATAGGGCAAGGCATATATATATATATATATACCATTTATAATTTGGCCCACAGTTGATTATCCACGCATCTGCTATGAGGTAATTTTCAAACATGGCCAAGTGTCCCCGCATCTACTTTGAGGTAACTTCGCAAAGTTGCCTTTTTAGCAAAGACATTCTACCCCCCATATCACTATTAGGTAGTTCTATAGTTTTATATGCTCATTTGTTTGCATTCTACCCTCGTTTACCGCTTCAAGGTAGTTGCACAGTTTTATATGCTCATTTATGTGCATCCTACCTTCGCTTACCACTCTTAGGTAGTTGCATAGTTTTATATGGTCATTTATGTGCATCTTACCCTCGCTTACATAGGTAGTTACACAATTTTACATGCTCATTTATGCACATCCTATCACCGCTTACCGCTCTGAGGTAGCTACACAATTTTATATGCTAATTTTTTGTGCATCGTAATTCTGCTTACCACTTTGAGTTAATTACACAGTTTTATATGCTCATTTATTTACAATTTTCTCGGTATGTACCCCCGCATCCACTCTGAAGTGACCTAGAGCAATTATACTCCTGCATCCACTCTGAAATATTTACATAAGTTTTTATTTACTAATTTATGTTGATAACCCATTTAGAATGCTCTTGGTATGCATCCCTACATTCGCTTTGGGGTATCTTTATGTTAAGTGTGTGTATATTCATTTTACAACTTGGTGCATTTTTAGCACCCAATGGGTTCTCTTAAACCCTTGTTCATTCATAAGCAATTTCATGTGTATGCATATTTTTCAAGCCTTATAACACATGAACATAATCACATGCAACATATCATATTCAAGTACTTATGACACTACATTGGTTCTTTGAACCACAAGTTGGTTCATAAGCATCAACAAGTTCATGCATTCATTTCATGTCTTATAGCATTACATAACAACATATAACATCATGATAATAAATTAACTGTATGCTTAACATCATGTCATCACATTAATATCATGCTTAACATTATAACAATATTTTAATATCATGTCATCATATTAACATCATGGAAATATTATAATATCATGACAACATATTAATATCATGTTTAACATCATGAAAGTATTTTAATAGTATGACAACACATTAACATCATGTTTAACTTCATGAAAGCATTATAATATCATGACAACATATTAATATCATGCTTACATAAATTCATCATAGTCATAATATTTAAAATATTTTTTTATACACATAACTTCAACATAATTATGATATTTAAAAACCGTTTTTCTGTACACATAATCTCTGTATGTATATCTTGCTTAAACCAGATTTTTTGTGCACCATAAGTATAATACAAACACATGTATGTAATCAGATTTTCTGTGCCAAAAAATATAGCACAAACACATGTATATAATCTAATTTTTTATGCATGAAAATTGTAACACCAACACGTGTATAATCAAAATTTATATACCTAAAAACATAACACAAACACATGTATATAATTAGATTTTTTGTGTATAAAAACACACCACCAAAACATAAATTTCAATGCTCATAACATACCTCTAAAACAGAATTTTCTATGCACATAAGCATATCGTTAAAATAAGAATTTTTGTGTACATATACACACCATTAAAACTGAATTTTCTATGTGCATATGCACATCATTAGAATAGAACTTTTTGTGCACATATATACTATTAAAATAAATTTTGTTGTGCACATAAACAAGCCATTGAAACAAAATTTTATATTCACATATACAACCCATTGAAACAAAATTTTCTTTGCATGTGAGCACTCTATTCAAACTGAATTTTTCCATGCACATATGCACACTTGAAACTAAAATTTATGTATACATATGACACCATTGAAAATAAAATTTCAATGCACATATGCACACCATTGAAACTTAATTTTTTGTGCACATATGCAACCCATTAAAACAAAACTTTCTTTATATATGAGCATTCCATTAAAACTGAAACGTCTATATACATATACACACCATTAAAACATAATTTTTTGTATACATATGTACACCATTAAAACTAAAATTTTTGTGTATATATGCGACTCATTGAAAAAAAACTGCATATGAATTTTTCCATGCACATATGCACACTTGAAACTAAAATTTATGTATACATATGACACCATTGAAAATAAAATTTCAATGCACATATGCACACCATTGAAACTTAATTTTTTGTGCACATATGCAACCCATTAAAACAAAACTTTCTTTATATATGAGCATTTCATTAAAACTGAAACGTCTATATACATATACACACCATTCAAATTTTTGTATACATATGTACACCATTAAAACTAAAATTTTTGTGTATATATGCGACTCATTGAAAAAAAATTGCATATGATCACTTTATTAAAATTACATTTTTTGTGCACATATGCACACCATTAAAACTATTTTTTTGTGCACATATGTAACCCATTGAAAAATAACTTTCTTTATATACGAGAACTCTGTTAAAAATAAAATTTCTGTGTACAAATACAAATTTCCAAAACAGAATTTCTATACACCATTTTTTTTTTATAAAATCAAAATTTATGTGCACATAAACTTAATTGCAATAAAGACATGCTCTGCTTGGGTTTTCTTCTGGGTCTCTCATCGATTTTCTTATGATCGATGGCCTCTGGCTAGCTGATTGGTCACCACCAATAACATCTGCCTTGTGTTGTGCGGGTTGTTTCCCTCCCACTTGGGTGCTGGTGTGCCCGAATAGGGTGGTGTGGTTGCTGATGGATTCTCATTTTCTCCTACGTTTAGTTCTGAGAGGTGGTTGAGGAAATGTGACCAGAGGAAGGATGACTCAATCTCCCTCTCCCCTCCATGGGTGGCTTTTGGAGAATATAATATGCACTCTCATGCAAGGTTTTTGCGGTCGAGAAATTTTCCCTTTGATCCAAACGTTGAGATGGGAAATAAGATTGTGGATTCTTTGCTCGAGAAAAGTCTGATCTTTGTGGATCTTAATGTTGTGTTGGTCCCACGTACGACTCTTGTGGGATAAACGATTGATCCACAAGGCGATGGAGAGGCAATCGATCTTTGTAGGTATGTTGCATGGAGGTTGTGAGAATATATCTCCATTGATAGTCATAGGAGACCCATCAACTACAAGTATGAAGGAGGCTACGATTATTGCAAAAGATAGTCTGATCAACGATGTGCAGGTGCAGATCTCTGCACAAGGGCTGGGTTCATATCAAAGCAAGGACAATGATGCACCACGTAACGTGATAGTTATTGACTACTGGGATGGATCTGGATCACAGCGTGCAGTGAAGTCTTGGGCACAGATAGTGGGGTGCAACTCCATTGCGATGAATCCTCATTGGCCCAAGCCAAGTGATATCGATGGTAAGAAGGTTCTTCAAAATTTTCAAAATATTTATTTAGAGCGGATTCAATCATATGCTTTATCTTTGGTCGGTAAGTGGGACACTGAGCCAATGCAACACGTTTACATTACAGAATTATGTAAGCAATGGAAACTTACTTCCAAACCCTTGTTCTCATCGCTACCTGATAGCGAGTTTTTAGTTCATTTTGAAAATAAAGAGAATATGATGTCGGTGCTCCAAAGAGGACCTTGGACCCTTGTTGGTAGGACTTTGCTCATGGAAGCGTGGGATGATGTTGGTTTTCTCAAATTTCATGGCCCAAACACTATTGTTGTTTGGGTGCATGTTATTGGTCTTCCTCCTACTATGTGGTGCAATGACATGTTTGTGATGGTTGTGAAAGCTATGGAGGGTAAGTTCATCGCTGTTGACGAGCGCACGTCATAGAAAGGTTCGTATACATTTTGCCATCGTCTGCTGTTGTGGGAGCACCCTTTGCCGTCGTCTGTTGTCGGAGCACCTTTTACCATTGTCTGTTGTTGGCAGTGTTGTGAGAGGCATACGCCTCAGTACCTGAAGCATACGCCTCAGAGGCGAAGCGCACACTCAAGGTACTGAGGTGTTGCAGTGAGGCGTTTACCACTTTGTGATTTTTGTAACATTCAGATTATCCGTGCATCATCCATATTTTCCTGTTAAAGCAAATATTTTTGGGATATGCACTTGCTGATGTACGAATAAGATGAAATAACATAACATGGAGGAAATTCAGGAGCTAGCTGATTTATGTATTGTATCTGTTCTTACAGCCAACAATCCTGTGAGTTCAGTTTAATTTTTTAGTTATTTTTTTTACACTTTGTAGTGGTACTTTGGTTGTGAAATTGGTGTGACCTTTTTTATTGGCAGCAAACCATATTTTAAGAATTCTGCCATAACCTTTGCTGTTTGAATGATTTTAACTGTATTTTGAAATTATACACCTTGTTGCATTGATAATTTGCTTTAGAACCATGCATTATCATGGATCTGTTGTAGTATTGGATGGGTGTCTGCAAGTATCACTTATTGTGAATGCCATCTTTCTGTTATAGAACACTTTTTCCCTTGTATATTGTTTTTATTTTTTCCTCACATGCTCTGCTTGTGCTTGTAATCATCTTTCTTGAGGTTTGGATGAGTTATCTAGATACAACCTTAACAGTTTGTGTCCTATAATAGAAGGCCACCATGCATGTTGGCGTAATGTTTCTTGTCATCTCAATGTTTTCATTGAACCATCAGACATGGAATAGATAATTTGAACTAATTCTCTGTTGAGACTCTGATCAGAGCCATAAGTAATCTGGATGATGAGAAACCCTAGAAAGGACAACCAATTACTCATGAATGAAGTGGTGTGTAGAAATGAGAGTCTGATTAATATGTTATTGTTGGAAGTCGATAAGATTGAAAAAGCTGGACTTAATAAAAAAATATTGCCAACTTAATCTTCTTGCCAAATGACCTTATAGATCGCCAATCGAGCTCACGGAGCTATTGACGCCACGCACGCCAAGTGTTTGATGGTATGTGTGAGAGGACAATGGTCTTGAAGCTTATTTTATTATTTTGATCATGAAGCTTACGCTCCAATGCCTCGAGGCTTACGCCTCGCTTCATAACATGCTCAATGCCTCGCTTCGCCATATCGCATTTAACATCTTTGGCTGTCGGACCACCTTTTACCGTCATCTGTTGTCGGACCACCCTTTATCGTGCAGCTAAGGCTCTATCAGATATTAAATCAACAAGAGCAGATTCAAAAGTATACTCTGCAGCTGGTAGCTCAATGTTCTTTTGCAGAAGTTCTGACAACAACTCTGTATCAGGGGTCAAATCCCACATATCCTTTGCAAGCAAACAAGATCATTCGTAATGGCAGTCCACTGCACCATTCAAATCGATACCGTTTTTGAGATGTTTATGTTCAATATTGTTTCAATTGGTGGTTGTACATACTCATCGAAGAGAAATAATTGAAGATCTTTACAAAGAATGGGTTGACTCTGCCAAAGGAAAGGTGATTCAGTTATTTGTATTGATCTTCGAGTTATTATTTATCATGCCAATAAAAGTAACAATTTATAGTATTAGCATATTTTGACACGATTCATATGACAAATATCGTAATAATTGACACTAGAAAACACATAATATCTATTTACAATGATTCATACTTCAAATAATATGCAACGAGTTTAATAGAAATCGTTAACTAAGCAACCATTTGAACACACACATCGATGTACATATCTCATAATATACTATAAATCAATATGATAATTCAACATAATCGCTTATTCATATTATAAATCAATACAATAAACGTAAATATTGTTATGCCGCACAAACCCTGGACAACAACAATCATGGTAACTTCATAAATCATAAATACAAATCGTGAAGACTGATCCATCAGATATTGAATGACACATATTTTGGTAACAAAGCCAAATCGACATGATTTATGATTTATGATTTATGAGTTATGATTTATACGTTTAAAGCAACAATGATTTATATATTTAACGCAGTAGCGATTTATGATATATAAAGTTACCAAGATTTGTACTCAAGTTTGCTAAATCATATAACGGGGTTTATTGTTAAAGCTCCAACATTATAATGATATGTACTTATGAAGGGTAAGATTTATACATCGATTTGTAAGTTTGAAGCAACGATTTGTACGTTTCAATTAGAAATATATTATATGTTTGATGCAATAGTGATTTATATATGTTGATGATAGTGATTCACGTGACAACGATTTAATTAAAGGTACAACGCTTTAAAGCAATTTTCATTAAAATCGCTAAAGGAGCAACGATTTGAACACACAAATGACCACCTCATGTCCCTATAATTATTATTCCTCACGCACAGGTTTCAATTACATACTACAAGTATCTAACCCTAAAACCTAAACCCTAAACCATATACCATAAACCATAAACCATAAACCATAAACCATAAACCATAAACCATAAACCATAAACCATAAACCATAAACCATAAACCATAAACCATAAACCATAAACCATAAACCATAAACCATAAACCATAAACCACAAACCATAAACCATAAACCATAAACCATAAACCATAAACCCTAAACCCTAAACCCTAAACCCTAAACCCTAAATATCTTACTAAACCCTAACGGCAAACACTTAACCCTTAATATATTACTAAACCCTAAACCTTAAACCCTAAACCCTAAACCCTAAACCCTAAACCCTAAACCCTAAATATCTTACTAAACCCTAACGGCTAACACTTAACCCTTAATATATTACTAAACCCTAAACCTTAAACCCTAAACCCTAAATCCTAAACCATAAACTAAACCCTAAACCCTAACCAATATTTTTTAAAATAGTTGGGGTCATATTGTCGTTCTTTATAATCATATGCTATAGCACAAATAACTCCAGCTATCCAATTGTTCCCTGAAGCGTTCGTACCAATTCGCGTTCCTGACCTCACCACTATTCATCTTCATTCTCAATTCCACAGGCTGCTTTGGGGTAGACTGTCCTAAGCCAGCTTGTAGGAGAACTCGACTACCATGTTGTAACTCGACTTTATAATTACTAAATAACCAAATATCGCAGCCAGACAGTCTCGCAGCCTGAGCAACAACCTCTTGGTCCTCGTCCTCCCCATATCCATATGGTCTCCACATAACCTACACATTGAAGATTATGGTTTAGGTATAGAAATAATTATGCATGCTAATGAATGCTAAATATTAAAATAATTTATACTAATGAATGCTACATATTACAACGATTTACAATAACGAGTGCTGAATATATTACAATGACTGTTACTAATGAGAGATTTGTATTAAAATAATTTACACTAATGAATGTTATATATTATAATGATTTACAATAACGAATGCTAAATGCTAAAATGATAACGCTTTGTACTAACGAAGAAAAAAATCTTGCAATGATCATTACTTTCGAATGCTAATGATTATAATGATTTACACGTGATAACGATTTATACTAAGGAATACAAAATCCTGCAATGATCATTACTTAAGAATGTTAACGATTACAACAATTTACACTAATGAAAGTTAAATGCTAAAGTGATAATGATTTGTACTAAGGAATACAAAATCCTGCAACGATTATTACTTAAGAATATTAAACATTAGAACGATTTGTATTAACGAAGACAAAATCTTGCAACGATGATTACTTAAGAATGCTAAACATTTCAACGATTTATACCAATGAATGATAAATGCTGAGACGATTGTAAATGATTTTAAACCATTTTCCTCATTTAATTGCAAACCATCTAAAATGAACTTAACATCATCTTCCTTGACATTTATTCTAGCCCACCGGCCGATCTTTGGAAAAACACAAATCATAGAGCCACATTGAGGATGCAAGGCGACAATATGCTTCCACAACCAGGCCTACAAAATCAATATATTAGTAAGACTATAACCTTCAACGATCTTAGTCTACAACTACAAAATATGTAATAAATAATTATCTGGACAAATGGCCAAAACCCTGTGACGGTTTTTGTACCCTTACTCACACGGTAAAGTTGACTATATAAGTATGCGAGCATAGCAGCACCCCATGCATAGTTATTGACTTTATCTAAGTCTTCCAAGAATTGCAGCCACAAGTAACTTATCCTCGAACCAGACAAATCAGAAAATAAAGTAAGTCAAAAAAATAAAGAAGGAAGTCGTGCAACTCTTGGTCAGCTCTTTCATATACACATGTAGTGGATTGACCTTCCCATTTATTACGAAAAGAATAAACTTTCATCAATGTGGAATTGCTTCCACCAGAAATACATTGACTCTAGTCCTCCATCGATATTCCTAAAAGGGTCGTACATTTGTCCCTTGCGTTATAGTTTGAATCTCATAATTGGACAACAATTTCATGGCACTTAAGGCTCGTAATCCGCACCATATCTTCTAGAGTGATGATGATCTCAAAAGAATCAAATTGAAAGATTGTTTGTCTTATGACTCCACTTATTTACCAGATGGGTCATGGTGTTACAGTGCGTTTTAAAATAATGTTGGTCTAAAAGGCCACCAAAGTGCATATTTTGTAATCGATCATTTTGATATTCGCTTAGATGTTTATACCACGACAGAACTACAGGTCACTGACACTGCCCTCTAAGCATTTCACTTGGTGCTCTATTTCTCTTCTGACTTATTTGTAACACAAAATAAATATTATTCGTATCAAATCAAAATTAGTCTCACTTGTACTTCTACACGTTGTTGTACACAAAACCGCTATAAATAATAATCATTGAACACTCGCTATCACAGTAATCGCTATACATAGTAATCGCTGTCATAGTAATTATTATACATAATCATACCTATAATAGTAAATCGTTCACAGTAATCACTATACATTGTAGTCGCTATCACAATAATCACTATACATAATAATACATATCACACTAATCGCTATCATAGTAATCGCTATACATAGTAATCGCTATCACAGTAATCACTATACATAGTAATCGCTATCACAATAAATCGTGACAGACATGATCAATTTATGTATCTTGGTCACACTTTTCTCCTCTTCATCCCCTCCCTCCATCCTCTGCCTTTCTTCTTCCTTCTTTCACTCATTCGCCTCCCTCCTCTGCTTTTTAATTTCTTCCTTCCTTTTCATTTCCTTCTATTCCTCCTCCTACTTCTTCCTTTCTCTTTCCTTATCTTCCTCACCCTCTACCCTCCTTTGCCTTTTATTCTCTTACTCATCCTCCTTCTCCTTCTTTTGCCTTTCCTTCTCTTCTTTGTCCTCCTTCTCCTTCCTTCGCATTTCCTTCTCTTCCTCATATGCTTCTTCCTTTGTTTTTACTTTTCTGTCTTCATCATTTGCCTTTCATTCTCTTCCTCCTTCTTCTTCTTCAATTGCCTTTCCTTCTCTTCCTCCTCCTTATTCTTTCTTTGCCTTTCCCTCTCCTCTGCCTTCTTCCTTTGTCTTTCACTCTCCTCCTCCTCCTCTTTCTTCATTTGCCTTTTCTTCCTTTGCTTTTCATTATCCTCCTCCTTCTTCCTTTGTTTTTACTTCTCTTCATCATCCATCTTCTTCTTCATCTTTAGTTCTTTCTCATGTTTCCTTTGCTCTTCAGCTTCAATATCTGATGGATAATGCTCTGCATTATACAATTCCAATGCTTTGTCCCTGTCTTTATCATTCTCAATCTTCATTATATTTGGTACCTTTTATAATGCTCATATAGATGAGACTGGTGGATAATTTCTCTAATAGTCATCCCATCGAACGACGGGGGATTTCTTGTCTGATGAGCTTTAGACATTGCTAACATGCACAACACATAAATTTCACTCCATCATTAAATATTACAACCGCCTCCCCAAGTATATAATAATATAAATTATCACATTCATTAAATAATCACCAACATTACAAATCGTCACAATATTTGGCTTCATAAGTAAACATCATTGTAAGATTTAGCAACCTTAAGTATAAATCGAAGTAACTTCATAAATACACATCGATACTGCTTTAAACATATAAATCGTTGATGCTTCAAACTTATAAATTGTTGTAGAAATCACAACCTTCATAAGTACATATCGTTGTAACACTTGGGCTTCATACGTAAACATTGATGTATGATTATCAAACTTAAGTAAAAATTGTGGTAATTTCATTAAATCATTACTGCTTCAAACATATAAATCATTGTTGCTTCATAAGAACAAATTATGCTAATTGTTTTTCGATGCCCAGAAGGTGGATATGTACAAATCAATTTGTTTCAGTATGAAAATAGGTGTTATTTAGCATAAATAGTACAACCAATTGTAAGTTTTAGCATTCAGATTTAAAAATTGATTTATTTGTATAATGAAACCTTACACGAAACTCATTGAAATGATACGAGTTTTGGTAATCCGACAGTGGAGGAGAAATACCTAGAAGGTAGACGCAACCAAGGGTGGCAATGATGCTGCCACTGCACAGACGATGACAAAGGATGCTCCGACAACAACAGACGATGGCAAACAATGCTTCGACGATAGTAGACGACGACAAATGTTGCTCCGACAGTAGTAGACGATGAAAAAGGGTGTTCCATTGGCAACAGATAATGGCAAAGGAGGGTCCAGTGGCAACAGACAACAAAAAGGGTGCATTGTCAAAGGGTACTCCTATTACAACAGATGGTGCAAAAGTTTACTGCTTAGGGCAAAAATGAAATGTTTGGACTTTGAAGAGTTAACATCATCCTCAACTTTCTAGATGGAGTACATTTTTGTTCTTTTTTTGAACTGTTGTTTCCCTTTTTTGGATAAAGGACATTTTTGTCCTTTTCTTGAACCATCATTTCATGGCAAGAATGACAGAAAAGGGTACTTAAGTCTTTGCAATCGCACCAGACTTCGATGCTAAGTGATGCTGACACACATGGGGATATGAGCCCCACGTGCTTATATATGTGGCACTCATTCGGACCCCCAAACACGCACTGTAGCAAACAATGCATCTTCGGGGGGGGGGGGGGAACATATAACCTGCTTCACATTTTGGGGGTATAGTTGTCTTCTTTTTTCTCTGCCTCCTTGTCATGCATGGGTACATAAATGGTCATAAGCTTATGTATGGAGTTCTCGTAGGGTGAGTGGTCAATTCATGTAGATGAATGTGTAATGAATATATGGATGGTGATGTTTTGGATATTTCTTCTTCTTTTTGAAAGGAGGGAGAATGGTATGTGTACATAATCGATCATACCACATGCTTCATGTGCTTAGGTGGTGATGTGTTGGATGGTCTTCTTCGTCTTTTCTTCAGTAGGAAGAAAGGGGAAATGGTATGAGTAGGTAATCGGCCATAAACCATGTTTGTCAGTTGTTGGCAAGTAAAAAGGGGGCACACATTAACTTAAGCTAACATCACACTGTATTTCCTTAACCACAAATTCAATACCACATAATTTTAGCCACAAATCGATCAAAGACCCAAGCTCGAGGGAGTTAGCATGTGCGCAAGCACTAGCATTTAATAGCTAACTAAAACTAAGTTTGAGAAGACAACAACCAAGGATAAGAACCCTTTATCAAAGAAAATTGAGATACAATAAACATGTTAATTTTGAATTGGTTAAAATTTTAGGCGAGTTGCGGGTAATTTAAACATAGCATGGGACTGAATCCAATTCTCGTTTTGGAACATGGGTTCAAGTCCAACTCATAATTTAGTTTCAACTAAAGAATCTTAATCTAAAACATAAAAGATGTATATAGTTCATAAATCAATTTAAAATAATTCATCAATCTAAATAAATTCTTTTTAAATATTTTTTGATAAATTAAGAAGCCTTTAAATTAAGACTAATCGCATATCCAAATTGTTGGCTCTTGGTCACTACCCACAGCATTCCACCATCGCTTCAACTAATTCATTCGTTACCTGAAAAATTATAATATAGAGATCAGACTCATCAAGTCTTAGTAGGAACACAATAACCACACATGCATATATGAAAGCTAAGTATACATGAGATCAAGCATTATTTAGAACAGGTATATTGCAACATAATCATCACATGGCATTCAACTTAGCCAATACTTTTATGCAACATGTCATTAAACTATAACGAGTTCATGAATATGCATATAAATTATTGGGGCATATTTTTAATACAAGTTTTCACTGAATAAATATGCTCGAGTGTAAGTTTTTTCTTTTCTTTTCTTACCACTTTTGCGGTCATGCATGAGATAAGTCATCACAACAGAGGAGATCACTCAGGTGTTTATTATGCTATAGATTTTAATTCTTCGAGTGACTTACTAAAGCGGGTTTTCACTAAGGGTGATATAATGATCGCGAGAGACCCCACCACTGACAACAAATAGGATGCATCCTAATACTTCTGTACAAGACATAGACATATCACCTAGGATACTTTGGTAGTCTGGCCTTTTAAATCTGATAACCTAGGGACCAATGAAATGTTCTTGCTCTCAAAATATAATAATGACCCAATGAAGTTTATACCACCTACCCTCTCCAAAGCAAGCCAAGTATAAATAGATTATTAGGTGTTCTTATTAACACAGAGTTCTCCAGGTTCAATAACTGAAGTACCCTTTCAGGGTAGCTTTTCATGTTGCTATACGTGCCATGAGCACCATATTACCCATTCTTGGTAGTTATACAATTATATTAGCTCATACATGTTAATAATCCATTTAGAATGTCCAGGTACATTTAAATCAGTCGAGCATCTTGCATGTGAAGGCAATCCCATAATTATTATGTGTGTATATTATTTTTTATAACTTGATGCACATTTAGCACCCTATGGGTTCTCATCAACCCCTTGCTTGTTCACGAGTGATCATTTACACATGCATATTTTTCATGTCTAACAGCACAATATCATCACATGTCACACACATATTTGTAAACTCATGGCACTATATTGGTTCCTTTGAACCACAAACTCATTCATGAGTATCAACAAGTGATGCTTGAATTTTATGTTTTATAGCACTACATAACAATGCATACCATCATATTGTATATCATAACATATCATGATGCATATCATTACATTATGTTATACATTAACATTTCATACAACTCATTAAAGCATTATTGCATAAATTTACAACATAGAATTAAAAATATGTTTACAAGTAATGGCACAGACATACAGTCTCAATAGACTCACATACAGTACGCCAACAAATTGTGTACCCATCTAGTTCACCTCTAGAACCAAGCCATGTCCAACCAGTTCATTTTTTAAAACCATGACATGATTTCAAACATGTTTCAAATTTAGAACTGTATTGACATAATTTCTGAGTCTGTAGAAATTTTGTCATAACTTGTATAAAATGAATTTAAATCTAATTTTTTTACTATAGATGCACATACATGTTACCTGTCTACAGGTAAAAACCTAGACCTATTCGGATCAGAGAATAAAAATCATGCAAATGCAGTATGTTTTTTGTTCATAAAACAATTTTGTTCAGTTCAGTATTTTTGAAGAATCATTAGCCATGCATTACACATAGTGAAATAAATCCTTGGATTTTTATTGTAGTTAGTTTGGTGTGTCTGACATAAGCATTAAAAAATCAGAACTAAACTCCTTCCTAGCAGAGAATTAAATATCACACATCACAGTCTTTTATGTTATTTAACAGAGAATTAAATTTCGAGTTCTCGACCAAAATTTTATGATTTTTAATTTCTAAACCGTAACAAATCAATAAATAAGTTTTTTTGTTATTTAATATAAAAATTAACGCACATAAAAATTTAAAACATAAATGCTAAACATTTTGAGAGTTATGAATTTTACAAAAATGTGTAGCCTACATAGATTTTTTGTTGAGACAGAAAATCTGTGTCAACTTGCAGAGGTCGTATTTGCTAACCCGTAACTCAAACAAGCCCATTTTTTTTCTAAGATTGCTTCCATATGTCTCAAACAACCTTTAAATTTTTTCAAGATTTATGGATTCACCATTTTGGAGAACTGGATTTATTTTTAAGGATGGTCAAAATAAAAATACATAACAACATGTAGTTTTCAAAAAACACATAAATAAATTCATATTTTTCACCAAAAATATCAAGAACATGCATCAAATGAATTTGATTCAACATAAATACATTATATACATGCATATACACATCTAAACATACTAAAATTGCATAAATATAACTCATATCATTGATTAAATATTCAAATCTAATGTTTTCTATAAAAAAATGCATTTTCCACAAACACGATCTTCATAAAAATGATTTGGAGTTTTAAGTCCTACATGGACAATATAATATCAGTCTCACATGAATCTTGGTTGAATACATGCTGCTCATATATAAAACTAAAACAAAACATAAATCAAGAATCATATAAAACATTTTTCAAGTAAAACAACTAGATTTATGCTACATCTCCAAAAATGTTTTTCTCAAAAACCATATTGGAGTTTTTAAAACCTTCATCCTCAATATAATATTAGACATTGCATGAACTATGGCTGATATTCATATTGATATGCATATGAGAATACTCTCATACAATGCACATGCACCTTAGCACCATAGACACATTTTTCGTTAGAGTGCACCAACCTCTAAAACAGAAAAATAACTGGAAAAAAAGGCTCTCCCGCAAGCATGAACACCAATCAAATATTTTTCAACGTATGTTCACAACTAAGATGCACACACACCAACTTTCAAGAGAGGGGTGCATGGGAGGAAGAAGGAAGAGAGAAGGGAGAGAGGGAGAAAACTCCAAGGGGCACATGGGAGGGGGTAGAAAAACCTCTCATTTATAAGTTTCTTATGGGGTTTCCTAATCCCACAAGAAAACTCTGTTTTTAACTTATCTAATTTAAATCCTCTCTAAAAATTTATGTAATTTAAAATCCTAAGCTAATTTGGACTCTAAAGCAATTAGGAAATAAATATACACATTAGATAACTAGGTCTTTTTAAGGATATGGACACTAATTGGCTACTTTGACTTTAACAAAAGTAAGAGATTTCTAGCTAATTAAGAGGGGCCTGTATAGGGGGGGGGGGGCATCCCACCCTATGGCTCTAATTTACCTTAATTGATTACAAATTAATTCTTAATGTGTTTCCAAATCTTAATTTAAATTAAATTCAAATTTAAATTAATTTTCTAATCCAAACTCACATTGTAATTCAAATTCTATTAAATCTTAAATTCAAATTCTCATTCAATTCAAGTCCAAATTAAATTAAAACTCAAATTCAAATTCATATTCAACTCAAATCCAAATTAAATTGAAACTTAAATTCAAATTGAAAATTCAAACAAAAATTTGAGACATAAATTCAGCTTTATCTATTGAAAGATTATGAAAATTTTGCAGGTATTACACAACTGCATTCTAGAAATTGTAAATTCAGAGGTTGGTCTGATCGTAGAACTTCTCAATACATGGGACATCGTGACTCGAGTAGCTAGACATCAAAGGTCCCAACCAATTAAGAGTTGTGCATCATACGCTGCCTAAGATGCCCAATTAGATACCCTTTGCATTCATTCAGTTCAGTAACCTGTCCCAAAAAGATTAGTCGGAACTAACCATGCTCACAAGGTTGTTGTCCTCTTAAAGGGTGGTGATGGCCATGAGCCTACTCATGTTGAACTTATGGGACCTAGAATGCTAATAGCTGCATTAGGCGATCACTTAAGTTTTTGTTTGTCCACGAAAGACTTGAGTTTGTATTTTAATGAAAGCATTGACAAAGATGAGACCATCTTGGGAGTATGGTTCATAGTGTTTTGATTAAACCCATTCACTATTTTTGGTCTCGTTGAAAACCACAAGTGGATCCACCATAGGTGAAGTGAGCTCCTCCCTCTAGAGGCTCACAAGTGCAGATGACTTGTGTGTTGGAAGAACACATGGGTGCCTCGTGGTGTTCAAGGCTGGAAGACAGTCTACCAAAAACTATGAAGGGGTGTGCCAACCTTCATGTTTGCCTACAACCTTTGAAGTAGAAACTTACTTAGTGGACTAGGCAATCTTCAAGTGAGTAGAGATGATGTAGACTTAATTACAGAGGAACCCAATCCACATCCGTTGTCCCAAGATTTCAAAATGAATCTGAATATTGCAAGCACAAATTCAAAATAGATGCACCAATTACCCAAAGCAAATCCATTTTGTGGTTCTCCAGATCCAAGCTCCAAGCTCTATCCAGTTGTGGGACCTATGTCTAGGTCGTCACCTTATTTCAACATTGAAGGCACAAGTGAGATGTCCCTCTTGGTCTAAGCAAAGAGACAAGTGGGCCCACCAGGGGGGGTCCACTTTCTCTAATTTTGGATGCTAGGATATGTGGGCTGCTTTATGAAGGGCCTAAAAGTAGCTTGGCTAATTTTTGTGAAGTCAAGGAGGACTCTACTGGTTTTAGCTTAAGCCAAAATTAGGTAATCCAAGTTTAGCTTTAGTTCAAGTATGCTTATATATTTTTAGCTTAGGTCTAGTAGGTTTTATCTCAGATTAGATTCATCTTTAACTTTAACCTTAGTAACTTGTGAGGGTGTAAAATCGTTGTGAGCATGAAGAAAAAAAGAAGGAAATTCTCTACCTCACTCAAATTCTTCTTTCTCTCTCTCTCTAGATAACTCTCTCTCTCTCTATATCAAGTGGACCTAGTCATTCTCTCTATCTTCTCTATTTCTCTATTTCTCTAAGGCATTGTGGTTCTGGCCTCTAGTAGGTCTTGGATTCCTTGGACCTTGGTTGTTGCATAAGCTTCAAGGGTTGATCGTGTGGACACATCTATGCAAGAACCGATGTTTCACCTCTTCCTGATCCAACTTCCATCAAAGTCGACCTTCTAAGCCCTTCAACTAGTAGTAGACACTTTTTAGCAAGTCTTTTGAACCCTAGTAAATTGAGTCCTTACCTTAACCCAAACCTACCCTTGAACTCACCTAAATTGAGTGAAGCTAGTTTTGAGCTAGTTTTGTGTTCTGCAAAAACTTGTCTAACTTGACGTAGTTGTATCTCCCAAACCAGAGTTGATTCAAGGCAGGAATTTCAACCTTAGGCTCTCCCATGTGTCCCCAAAAATCATATTTTTTAACTAACCCACCAGATTTTATATTTGAACATGTTAGAGTCAAAACAGAGTCTTGACCTTGTTAAACCCTAATCCCATTGGCCTTATCTCAAGTTCATATCTCTTGAACCCAGTGGAGTTAGGCCCTAAAATTTTGTAAGTACCTTATTCTTCGTGTCTAGAGTCTTGTCCTAAATTTTGGCATTTTTTTGTACATCCATTTGAGAAAACTGATTTTTTACCAAACCCTGTCAGAACCAAACATAACTTGTCTACCCTGTTTACCATTTTGACCTATTGACTTGGACCTAAACCTAACCGAGCTTACCCCTGCCTAAAAATTCTTAACCCAAGCCCCACCACATATCAAAAACATATCAACTCCAAAGCCCCTAGACACGCACTTGGTCATACCCTAAGGCATGAGGAACCCAACATCGACCTATGCACCTTGATGACATTGGATAGAAGTAAACAAATTATAGAATTGTAATGGGTCAAGTACCATTAGAGAATACCATAACTCACCCAAATAACAAATTTTCCCATTTAGGTTTTCGAGATTTGTCGGATCACAAAAATGAAATCCCAAACTGAGACCTACATAATTTTAGAAATTTATTTTTATTAAAAATAATATAAAATACTCGAGTCGGTTTGAGTATCTGACAAGAAAGCTAGGTCGGTTCGCTCAACAAAAATCAGGACCCAAACCCATCCTCCTTATTGCTCGGGTGGGGTTTGGGTCGACCCAAGGCACTTTCCATGCTCATACCCGACAATTCTGGTTTGGGTCGTTTTGGGTACCCAATACAAACCGGACCCCTTGACAACCCTAGAAGTAGATCAAAGCACTTATTCGAGCAATTCGTAAATAAGTTGGCCGTTGATTGATATTTTCTCTCCGTACAAGTAGTTAAAATAGACAAAATTAAGGCAATCATATGTGATTTTTTTTTTCCAAAAAAAGGGGATTTTCAGGGTCGGGAGCTGCGGCATCAGCACCATCACAATCGCTACGACAGGTTGGGGAGGAGGAGGAAGGAGAGGGTCGATCGATCGATCGAAGCAGGTGATGGCGGAAGACTTGGTGCTGGACACGGCCATCAGAGATTGGGTGCTCATCCCTCTCTCCCTTGTCATGGTCCTCATCGGCGTCCTCCGCCACTTCGTCTCCAAGCTCCTTCGCTCCTCCCAGCCCCCTGACCTCAAGATCCTCAAGGAAGGGTACGCCTTCTCCTCCAACCCTTCTTCATTTTCGTCGATTCGATTTGATTTTTTTTTATTCAGTCGTTTTTTCCTCCTTCATTTTCGATCTTCCTCTCCTAACCCATCTGTCTGAAAAACGCTGCATACAACCGAAGCGAAGCTCCTCGTATTGCTTTTCTCTTGTACGAATTCCAACCCTTCTCTGCTTGGGTGGTTTTTCCAGGCAGGTTGTTGTTAGAGCGAGGAATCTGAGAGCGGCCGCGAACTTCATCCCCGCGAGCTCATTTCGCGCTCGAAGGGCCTATTACACCAACGAGGTGGGTAACCATTCCTTTTTTTCCTTTTTGGATTTCGGATATTTTGTCTATTTTGATGCGTATTCATGTTTTCTTCTTTGGGTTTCATGACCTTGCGTGGTTAAATGATCTGGAGTTACTGAGTTTGGGATTGTGGGTTGGTGTTGATTTAGTGTTTCTATTGTTTTGGGGCCCTTGAATTTGGATTTTTGCCTCCTTGGTTGCTCGAGAGAAGTGTTTGGTGAGCCTATTGATTCTCATTTTGTTAGTTTTCTTAGGTAGGGCAGAGGTTAACGATAATGGTTCTTTTAATCTAATGATGCAAGTTGCTGAACTATTGGCACCGTTATAGTGCCCTAAGTTTCTAGCAGTGGTAGTAGTGGCTGCAGTAGTGGTAGTAGTGGCTGCAGTAGTAGTAGTAGTAGCAGCAGCAACAACAAAAACAAACAAACAAGCAATAATAGTAGCATGGGCAACAACACGTGGATGTGTCGACATGCATACTTAAAACTAATCGACATACTAAAACGTGCATCTTTTTTGGAGTTTGCATTAGGTTCTCATGAGATTTTCCTTTCCAATGTATAGGTCTGCCATCAACTTGACAATCCTACGCAAGGTTGTTAAATGCGATAAGGCGAAGCGAGGCATTGAGCCTGTTATGAAGCAAGGCGTTGAAGCGTAAGCTTCATGATTAAAATAATAAAATATATAATATTAATAAAATAATAAAAAAATTAAATAAGAACTACTAATAAACGAGAGTATAAAATAAATACTACGTTCCTATAATTAACTTGTATTATTCATTTTCTTATATGCATGCACATGTAAACCACAATTAAGTTAGACTCATAGTGCAAGATAAAACAAGTTATATCTACAATCATGAAATCATATTGAATACATGTGGGGCCATCTCTAAATTGACCTTTTCTAGAAATACCTTCTATGCACAAAATTTTTGTTGTAATAATAGAGTTCAAATGCACAATTAATATAAAATAAGTTAATTCCTCAACTATTATACAAAACTAACATTCACAAAATCACAAATGAATAAATAAAATTAAAAATATCTCTTTAAATATTTAACAAAATGTAAACAAGACACCTCTTCAAGTCAAATAACATCAAATATTTAACAAGTCATAAGTCTTAAATGTCTCCTTAAAGGCAAATAAGGAAAAGAAGGAAAGGGAGGCAGGAGGTTGGCGACCTCCGGCCGACGTCTCCAATGAGAAAAACAGCGAGAGAGGTGAGAGTACAGGGAAGAGATATACCTGGGAACCACCGGCGTCGGGGTTCATGCGAGGTGCTGCGTCGAACGAGGAGTGCCGAGAAGGATTCTGGTGAGGTAGTGCCAGCCAAAGACAAAGAGAGCAACTCCGGATGGTCGGAGGGCACATAGAAGAAGAAGAAGGCTGGTGATGCTGTCGCCGGTCACCAACGGAAGTAGAGAAGGGGAAAGGGAAATCGGGGGTGGTTGGTGACAGCAGGAATACCCAGCAAAGGGGAAAGGGGGGTTAGGGTGCCTAACGGGAGGGTGTCGATGCTAGCAGAGAGGGGGGGGGGGGGGAGATAAAGAGAAGAAGAGGGAGGGGGACGACGATGTTGTCGTTGATGTCTTCTTGCCACCGGCCACTGGTGGTCGCTGAGGTGGATGCCGGCGAACACAGAGAGAAGGGAGCGACGGGGCCTGTCAGCAGAGGGGTGGCTCACCGTAGCTCCGGTGAGGGATGCTGCGGGTGAAGGTCATCAGCACGATCGTTGGCAGTTGCGGAGAAAGGGGAGGAGACGGGAGTCAGAGAGACGGAAGGGAGGAGGAGAGAGAGTGTGGCGAGGGTTTTACCCCTCGCCCCTCTCAGCCTGCATCTTTTAAAGACGCAGGCTTGATTATTCGAGAACCCGGGCCCCGGGGCGGGTTCGGGCCAGGCTTGGATCCAATCTGGGTCTGCCACTGCAGAACGACCTTGGATGCGTGTCTGACACGTGTTCAATACAGGTTTTTTTTTGCTTTACATGATGCGTACACCTTAGAAGCGAAGCTCGCCTCGACACGAGGCGTGCGCTTCACCCATGTGAAGCGTGCACATCAAGCCTGCAAACGCCTCCCTAAAACACCTCAGTTCCTTGAGTTTGCGCTTCGCCTTTGAGGCATACGCTTCAGGTACTGAGGCGTTCGCCTCTAGCAACACTGATCCTACGCTCCTCATGAGACCTTGCAGTTTTTCTTTTTTCCTTTTACCCTCTTGACTCCCTTTGGTTTTTTCTTATTCTTGTTTTTACTCTTTTTCATGAGAATTAAAATTTTCTCAAGTACTTAAGGATTTCTTCTTTTTGAGGACCTCATATTAAGTTGGGGATTTCTATTGGCTTTCGAGGGCAATTTGAGTTTTGAACTCTCTATCATAGAACCATGTACTATTAGCATCCCCTTTATATGAAAGTTTTAGGTTCCACTTGTTTGTGAACCATCCCAAGCCTAATAAAATTCTTTTAATCGAATGACTGCTAGTGACCGTATAAAAAATAATTGCAACTATTGGTTTATTGCTAAATAGTGCAATAATCTTTGCATCTCAAGAAACTATGACACACCAACACGCTATGTCACAAGGATACTCCAACTTACTCCTGTGTCATATCTCCCTATATACTATTAGTGAAAATATATCCAAAAACAGCATATCTGGAGTCCTTTTAGCCTTATTTATTGATGTAATGTGTGTGTGTGTGTGTGTGTGTGTGTGTGTGCTAATATATTGTGAGATTTGTCAGGAGAATGGGTTTCTTTATGTTCCCAAAGGGCAGGCACAGAATGCACAGGCTCAAATGTTTTCAGATCCAAACATGGCGATGGATATGATGAAGAAGAACCTCTCAATGATCATACCACAGGTATCTATATCTTATTTTAACAGAGAAGTAACCTTTTTTACTTTTTCATTCAAAATTGTCTAACCTTTATATTTCATTTTGCTCCTTCAGACACTTACTTTTGCATGGGTGAACTTCTTTTTTTCTGGTTTTGTAGCAGGTATTTTTTTCAGTCTGATTATGCTTTTCTGCAGCAGATTTGTCTCTCCATTTATGCATTGTCAAATGATGTTCCTTTCCTTTAAACTTATTAACAATGCTCTCTCTCTCTCTCTCTCTCTCTCTCTCTCTCTCTCTCTCGCGCGCGCGCGCGCTCACATACCCATACCCATCCATCCACCCCCACACACACAGACACACCCTATTGCATTTACCGTTTTGATTGAGAACAGATTAAAAGCATCTGTATAACCCCAATAGTTAATTCTAGTTGATTGCATCCTATAGGATTGTCAAATCAATAGAAATAATCACCATTTGAATACAGATACAGGTCATAATCAATGACTCATTTGGGAAGTTCAATTAACCAATATAAGGAAGAAAACTTAAAGAAAATAGAGAAACAAAAACAACTTCAAATGCAAAAAAATAGATCAGCATTAAGAGGGACCTATAGAAGACTTCTCCATTTGTTTGGAAGAAAGTAAATCCCTTAGAAGATGTACAAGATATACTAGAGGGAGGGAGCAGACTTGAGTGACATAAATAGGTTGTTGATGCTGTATTTGAGATTCAAGAACAGGTGGTGGTGGAACAAAAAAAAATTAGAAATGTATCAAGAAGAGATTCAAAAGGGAGAAAGACAATAAGCATATCTGATGTCAAGAGATAAATAACAAAAAGGAAGCTAAAAAGATTATGAGACTACTACCAATGTATAGGAAACTTTATATCTGATCAATTTGAAAGAAGCTTAAAAGAAAACCTGCAAACATGCCATAATCATGAGAGAAAAAATTAATGAGCTTAACCATGTCAATTTTATTAAGGATGAACGTTAACAAGGCTAGTGAGGCAAACTAAGCAGGTGAACCTAATCAAAGAATGATAGACTGAGTGAGTATTTCCTAAAACTAAAATTGCATTAAAATAGTTGAGAAGAAACAGTTGATTGTGGACAATTATATCCTTATAGAGGCATAGACTTTGTTTGGTAAGATGAGACCTATATGGTTGGTGTAACTTTTTGTGATGCTAAATTTATTTAAGCTTTGGAAGAGATTTGTGGGTAAACATTGTAGAAGTAAATAAAATACCTAAGAACGTAGTTGTTTTCATGTGAAGAAAAAGAAAAAAATTTCCTTCTTGCAGGGAAAATGAATAACAAAAACTTTTTTCTTGTTTGTGTAAACTTATTGAAGAATTTAGGGTAAGTTTGGTTTGCTGGGCTACATGTGATTTTAAATCAAATTTGATTTGGAATCATATGAATAAGGATAACATGAGGCTCCTTGTGATTTTGATTCTCATTTAAATGAGAAAGCAATTCTCATTTGTAAAGGCAAATGAGAGTCCATTTCTCACTGCTCATTTTCTGATGTGTATTTGGCCAATGCTAACGAGATTCATTCTCTTATTTGTATGAGAGTCCAAATCTCACGAGACACAACCAAACATCTTCTTAGGTAAAATCACATATGATTCTCATCAATATGAAGAAAGCTCATGATAATGAGGAGAAGCAAGTATTTTTGCTTATGATTAAGGAGGAAAATGCATTATAATATTAAAGGCATATATGATGGAGTTGAAACTAGTATAAGAGCATTAACTGGGAAGACAAAGTGTATTAAGGGCATCTTTGCTTTGGTCACAGGTGGGGAATGAACAATCACGATTGAGAAAGTGGAAGCTGTGATTGTTGGTCACAAGGTCAATCTTGTGACCAACTTTCACAAGATTCAAGGCAAAACAATCATAGCTGGCAATCCAAATCACAACTTGTGTTTTTCTCATGTTCCACTAACCTTGAGAATGGTGTTGTGATTGTGATTTACATTCATAGTATTTTGAAAGAAACCAAGAGTCACATGACATTGCACACATGCCCTAAAAATCAAGCAGAGTTATGTCAAGGATTTTCATTAAATGCATACTTGTTGTGGAGGGGTGACAACCAATTTTCCTATAACGGTTGGGTTACATCAAGGATCTGCTTTAAGCCCTTTCCTATTTGCTATAGTGATGGATGAGCTTACGAGATCAATTCAAGAAAATGTGCCGTGGTGTATGTTGTTTGCTGATGATATTATTTTGATTGATGAGTCTAGAGTTGGGGTTAATGCTAAGTTAGAATTATGGAGACAGACATTGGAAGCAAGAGGTTTTAAGTTGAGTAAGAGTACGACAGAATACATGGAATGTCGATTTAGTAAGCAACGAAATAGAGATGAGAGTGTAGTGAAGCTTGGTGAGCAAGAAATACCGGTGGATGATTCTTTCAAATATTTGGGATCTATCATTCAAAAGTATGGAGAAATTGATGGAGATGTAAATCATAGGATAAAGGTTGGGTGGATGAAATGGAAGAGTGCAACTGGAGTGTTGTGCGATCGTAGAATGCCATTGCGGTTGAAGGGAAAGTTTTATAGGACGACTATTAGGCCCGCTTTACTATATGGTACGGAATGTTGGGCTGCCAAGAGACATCATATTCAAAAAATGAGTGTAGCTGAGATGCGTATGCTGAGATGGATGTGTGGAAATACAATAAAAGATAAGATTCGGAACGAGGAGATACGTAAGAAGGTAGGCGTTGCACCCATTGAAAATAAGATGAGAGAGAATCGTTTACGGTGGTTTGGACATATTTGACAAAGGCCTAATGATGCTCCAGTTAGAAGGATGGAGAAATGGGAAAATATATTAGTTAAAAGAGGTCGGGGTAGGCCTAGGAAGACATGGATGGAGGTGATAGGAAAGGATATGAATGCTTTGAACCTCACCGAGGACATGGCATTGGATAGAAATGAATGGAGGAGAAGGATTCATGTGGAAGACCCAAAATGATTTTCTTTGTTGGTTCATATCGCCAACCCCAATTGTTTTGGGATGAAGGCGTAGTTGTTGTTGTTGTTGTTGCATACCTGTTGTGGAAGTTCTAGATGAAGTGACATTATAGAAGAACTATAGTCTATATTTTCACATATGAATTAGTTCGAATAAACAAGATGCAACCAAAGAACTTCATCTATGGGAGGGGACTTTGGAAAATAAAGATGAGTTAATGGAACAAAAATGAGTCTATGGAGTGAATGTTTAGTATGAAAGCTAGTGAAATTATGTTTAAGATAAAAGACCTTGTTGTGGACCTGTGTGATAAGTTTAGATACATTGGATCTAGTATACATTGTAGTTGATATAATGATCAAATTGCTAGTATGATTATTGCTGAATGGATGAAGTGGACACAAACAAATAAGGCTTAAACAAGTTCCCTCCATGCACAAACAAGCCATAAAAATGATGTGGTCTTTCATGCCTTTTTTATTTAATTAAGTCAATGACATTGATGTTAATTACTTGTTCTTGTGCATATTCATTTGAGTTACTGGAGTATATTGAATGCCTGTCATACACGTTATTTCAGTATGTGTTTATGTGTACACTACTTACCTACACTTGCTTTCTGTTGTCTATGCTTTCCTTTTCTTGTTCCTTTTTGGTTTTGCTTGCCAGCCATATATTAGTCTGTTTATCACTGCTGGTGGCTTGATAGACTGAGAACTTGAGGGATTATTTCTCTCTCTTGTGCACTTCCCTCTTCCCATTCTTCCAGAAACTGATGGACTTATGATATTCTGAGTTCTTTGCCTTCAGTTTGTGAAAACATTTGATCCTGAGTTTGAGCACTGGCCCTACACAGTTTGATAGTCCACTCTTATAAGGGGTTGTATGCTAGGGTGAGCTAGACTCACTTTCAAAGAAAGGTGGCCTTCACCTTTTAATCGAAAGGCAGCATTGTTCTCTTTTTCCAACTCCTGTGTCATTTATGAATGACTTCCACCTCTGTCATTCTACAACAAGTGCAGATACTGCCAGTGCCAATTACTCCATGATTTAGATCACTGATATTAGTGGTTTATTTGCCCATCATCCACTTGTTTTTATAGGTGAAACTTGTTGTGACATAATCCGGGATGTTGCACTGGCTGTGTGACCTTAGAGACATATTTTGAAGAATTATTGAAATCACAATCTTTCTCTATGAAATTAAAATCAGACAATCTTGTAAGGTAGGTGAATGGTTATTGCATTAAAATGGGTCATGGTCAGGTTGGTGGTAGCCGTCACCATGTGGGTTTCACAATGACTTTGTTTGAACCATTGTTTATGGTATGTAATGGGATCGTGTTGACTTGAAACCAATAACCAACTGTTTCATTAGCAGGGTGTGGGAAATGCAACCAGACCATTATTATCTGTTTCATACTTTTGACTTAAGTGCACATTGAGACCCATTATTGACCCATGCTGCCTGAAATACTCTACAGAAATTAATGGTCCAATGGTTTGTGCTTAACTCTTGTACTGATAGATAAACCTAGAGCTAGTTGGATGCATAGTTGTGGGTTTGGCTTCATTTGGCTAGCCATCTATGAGAAAACTTGTTATAATAATAAATTGGTATAAGAATGATGATGTGCGTTCTGTAGAACATTGTAGGCGTGACTCAAGATCGAGTTATTCATGGTCACAATTTGTTGGAAGAATGTAAATTAATTTCAAAAGTTATGAAGAGCTTTTCTTAAAAGTTTCTCAAAGCTTTGTTTACAGAAAGATAACTATTTAATTACATCTTGAGCTTTTGGTTATTGTGTTTTATTTCATATACAAAGTTCAAATATATTTGGACTTAAGATTTGCATGCATCTGGATCAATATAAACCATAGTCACCTGTATCGTTAAAGGTAACTTCTCATCAAGGGTATTCTCGGAGAGATTTTCAAAAGTTGATAAATCTCGGGAATATAAATAATAACAAAAACTAAGAAAATAATAAGTTTTGCATTATTTTTCTTTTAAAAATATAAAGAAACATGTTTTAAAGGTTTCAAAATATAAAAGAAACAAAAAAACAGGAAATGCAAACTTAAAATAAAAAAAATCCCAAAAATATTGTGATATTATCGCGATAATATCACGATGTTTTGTCTTCTGGTGATATTTTGAAAATATTGCTAGATATTACCTTTAATATCGGCTACCTTAAAATATTGGTATTTCTCGCGATATTTTCAAAATATCGCTGATATGTTTACAGTGATATAAACTAAAATGGTGCAGATCCATCATGTTGCATCCAGATTTCTTTTCATGGTATTCACATTGGGTTGGATCTTTTTAGCGTAAGTTATGATTTTAAATAATAAAATACTGTCAAATCTATCATTTGGTGTTGATCTAAATGTATTTTCTGTTGATGCAGAGCAGCACCTAAATATAGGATTCAATGTAGCTGCCCTTTTTAAATACATCATATTTTCATGTAAAAACCATTTGGTTTTGTTTATTAAATAGCCTAGAATATTTTTTGTCGTTTTGGTAAATTTTATGACATTCTAGAACATTTGTAATGCTTGTAGTATGCATTAGCATAGTAGCTTTTGAATAATGTCATCTACTCCTAAAGTTTCTTCTTATTGTCTTTGGAGTCCAACTTGGTATGGTTATCCTTGACAATCTTAAAGCCCTAATTGATGACTAGGAAAGAACTTGCCTAGTTGTTGACTAGGTTGACTAACAGGGTGTGTCGGTCAACTAGTGTCTGGTTGCCTAGGAGGCCTATGGCTAGTCACAGTCCAGTGCTTAGGTCGAGTCATAGTTGCTTGTTTGACTACTAAGCTTGTAAGCTTTTTCCAGTGGGTGACTTAATGAAAGCTTTGTTAGGAAGATAAAAAAAATATCCTTTTACTAGGTCTTAGCATGCTGAATTATATCTTTCTTTTGGGTTTTAAACTGTAGTGATCACTGTGCTATTTCTTCGCAGCCAAGATACCCTTCCCACTCACTCAAAGGTTCAGATCCATGTTGCAGAACGGAATCGACTTGAGCACTGTTGATGTCAGCTACGTAAGCAGTCGTTCATGGTAAAGCGCTTTTTGTTTTCTCAGGCCTTTTTTTTTCAATGGATTAATATCATTGGAGATATCTCTATTTTCAGTGGTCAGCCTCATGAAACACTAATTTTTTTTGCATTACTTTTGCACTAATTTTTTCAGGTATTTTCTAAACCTCTTTGGTTTGCGAGGTCTATTCAGTCTCATTCTTGGAGAGGAAAATGGTCAGTATTGTTCCATCATTTTTCTTTCCACATAATTTCTTTATGTTTTCTATTAGTGAAGCTCGAATTTATTATATGTAAGGATCTTATGTGCTCTTAATTTGTGTGAAATATGAAGTAACAAGAAATTATTTATGTCATTGATTCTCATAATCATAGTATTTACTATTAAAATTGTTTTGTTGGAATTTCAGCCACCGATGACACACAGCGGATGATGCAAATGAGTGGGTTTGGTTTTGATCCAACAAGGGTATTTCTGTTTTTCCCTTTTCTGTTGCTTTTTTCCCTTATGATGTTTGTCTAAGTTCCAACAAACTATTTTTGTGCAAGCAAACTTCTTTCAGGTTATTTAATACTAATATATGTTTTGGTGCCAAGGCATTATGCTTATGAATTTAGTAATGGATTGGCCTAAATTCCTTAGGTTTAGCTTTCTCTCTTCGATAATTAGAAAACAAATTGCAAATGGGGGAATGGGGATTAATGAGTGAGAGCCTTTTATGACCATGTAGTGAACTGATGTTACCTAAACAAGACAAATATGTTTGGTACTCCTAAATTCTTTGATACTGATAACTTGTGTAATCAAATGCACAACTTGCTTTCCATTCTTAAGCTGACAAAAATTGGCACTATGCACAGTTTGTGGTCCTGCTCAGCCTTCCAATCACTCAGATTATGCATGCTCAAACTTTAAGTGGGCTTTTTCCAATTGAAAGTTGTATTCGACATCTTTTAATTGGCCCAAAAGAAGTTCAAAAGGGAAAAATGGATATATACCTGGACATGGGGGCTGCTCTCAATGTGGAATTGTGGATATAGGATGTCAGTTCATAAGGCTGATGAGAGCATTTATTTGGAATGGGTCTACCTCGGTCTCTTGGCTGCAAATTTGTAACCTACCTATTGAATTTGGTGGACTGGTATCAAGAGGGTTTCTCGGCTGAACAAAGCATTGATGGGCAAATGGTGGCGGGGAATTTTACAGTGGACAAGCCATGGTCTTGATTGCTTTTCAACAAATAGAAGATGAATTCTATTCGTGGATTTGGACAACATCGACTTGCTTGAAACGAGGCTTAGTTCTATGGAAAGATTGGCACTTTGTAGTTTGCACATTTTGTGATCTTGTTCAGCCTTCCAATCACTCAGATTCTGCATGGCCAAATTTTTAGTGGGACTTTTTCCAATTGAAAGTTGTATTCAACATCTTTTAATTGACACAAAAGAAGTGCAAAAGTGCTTAGTTATCAAAGGCATCGTCTAGGTGCCGCATAGGTGGGATAGGCTTAGGGCCACCACCTAGGCTTATGGGTCTCGGTGGTAGGGCCCTGTGTCCTCGCCTAGGTTATGGGAATATGGTTGCCCTTTTCTTCCCTTCTTCCTACAAGCTTTTTTTTTTCTTCCCTCTTCTTTCTTTCTTTTTTTTTGCTCCTTTTGCCCCCTCCACCTTCTTCTCTTTTTTTACCTCTTCTTTTTCTTTTTTTTCCTCTTTCCTCTTTTCTTTTTCCTTCTTAGTTTTTGTCTTATTTTTTTCTCTTTTTCTTCTTCTACCTCCTCTCACCCCTTCACTCTCCTTTTCTTCTTCTTCCTTCTTCCTTCTTTTTCTTCCTTTTTTTCTTCTGTTCTATTTTTGTTCCTTACATGTATGCTTATGTTTTATGTTCCTTACATGTAATACAATTTTACGAATTTTGCAATATGTTACACTTACATATTTCATTTATACACAATCATATGTTAGTTACTAAATTTAACTATTTATTGTAATATTTCTGCTTTTCTTTGTTTTATTTTTTTGCTCCCACCTAGGGTGATTGGTCCTGCCTAAGGCCCTGACTAGTCCTTTTGGGGCCCTTCCGCCTAGGCCTCGACTAGCGCCTTTGACAACTAAGCAAAAGGAAAAAATGGAGATGGGGGCTGCTCTCAATGTAGCGGTCCTTGTGGCTGGAAATGAACAATTGGATTTTTAAGGGAGTTTCTTTTCATGTCAATAACATTAATAAATCTGTTTGAAGGGAGGCACTTGCTTGTGCTGGATAAAATGGTGAATAGTGACCTATGTTACATTTGGGGTTCTTAGAGCCAGCCAATTATAGTTTTTTTTCCTTCTTGCTCAATTGTTTAGTGACTTCTTGTTGCCTTTCTTTGGTTACTTTCATAAAAATGTTTTACCTCTTTTCAAAAATATATAAAGTAGCATGTTAGGTTCTAAATAGTTTTTATCTCCTAAACCGTCCTAAATGGCTTAAGGCATATGTACAAGTGTTGCTTAATTTGAACTTTCTGACGTATCTCATATAATGTACTTAGTAGATGACACGCTTCACATGATCTACTTTTCATGTTTAGAAGTGTTTTTAGATTTATCAGAAAATCAATGGCTCGTATTGCACTAGAACTTGATAATGAAAAAATGATTTTTCTGATTAGATTAGTTCGATCTAAGTCACGGGTTTTAGTAAATAAACAGTAATAAATGCATCTACTAGTTTAGATTAAGCAGAAAAAAAAAAGAAAAAACCTGTAAAAATGTTTCTTTGGAAGTCTTTAGGACATTTAGGAGATAAAACGTTTTTCTGTCTAGGAGATACACGCTCCTCTCTCTCTCTCAATGTAAATAATTGCCTTAAAAGTCTCAAATTCATACATGATGCTGACAGGTATGATGGCATTACAAAAATCTTAGAAATGCTTTGTTTTATTTTTTATTTGTTACGATTTCCATCAATCATCAATTGTTCACTTGCATCTTATGTTACCACACACCACAACATTCCCTGTAACTTGTTAAGATGATAAAAATATTCCGGAGTTCAGAATCTGAACTATCTTTTTCCTTGTTCATCACCCAGAAGTTAATAGAATTGTTTCTGTTGCTTCCCAATGGTGGGTAATATTTTGTGATCTGTTATGTGCCAGAGTTTGAGTGCTGAGAAGGATAGTCTCGACATAGTTCAGCATGAGTGGATGTTACCCCAGATGGAGCAACGTGCTGAAGCTGTTTTAAGAAAATTAGTCGGATAGCTGATTGGTGCTATTGTTAATGACGTCCTTATTTAGGAGTTTGATGTAATGTTATTTTTTGCTGCTTACATGTCCAGGCATGTAAAACAAAAGCATTTTTGAGTGACTAAACGGATCATGGCATTGTATATTGCTTGGATGTGTTTGTACCACAAAGCTAGTAACTGATTGAACCATCTGGGCAGATGAGGCCCGTGAGATTTATCATCATTCAGTTCGGCAGTGTTTGACTGGAATGTGCTGATTGATATCCACGTTTGAGTGTGAGTGCGGCCTTATTTCTTGCTAAAAAATTCTGTATCTATTATCCATGGAACTATGATCTGCAAAAGCCCCAAAATAGTGATTTTTGAAGTTTTCACAATGCTCCTTGCTTCCCCATACATCAAGATCTGTGTATTCTTTCATTGGATAATCTGCACGTCAACTGTTGGAATGATGATAATGTGGGCTTTGCAGATCAATCACTCAACTACGAAGATGGCTAATGAGGTTATTGTTAAAATACAATGCATATATATATATATATATATATATATATATATATATATACAGTCCAATAGGGACTGTATTATATCCTTTATTCTCTTTTTAGTCTTTTTGTTTTTGTTTTTTGTTTTTTTGTTTTTTATTTTTGAACTTTAGTTGACTGTTGTAAAGCAGTCCCTAACCGTTGGAGGACTGTTTGGACTGCCTCCCTTTTTCACTCCTTTGTGTTGTGTGTATTGCTCTGTAAATAGAGCCCATTGTAAAGAGTTAAATTTGCTTTTTAGCATATGAGTTGTGAATATAAAAAAGCTCTTATTTTTATTGTGTTCTTGTGAGATTTATTCTCTTTGTGAGATTGTATTCAGTCCATTAGAGGTCATATTGTGATTGTTGCACTTGTCTAGCCCTTTGTTGGCATTGTGATTGCGTACTTTTTGTTTCATTTCATAGTATCATAGCTTTGAGCTCTTACATTATTGAAAATTGTCTTGTGCTCGCTTTGTTCTAGTGGTCTTTTTCAAACTTTGTTTTTCAACCATAAGTTTTATTTTCCAACAAAGGTGAAAGAGAATCTGCCTCCGTTATCTCTTACAAGCTCAACGAAAATAATTATTTGATGTGGGCTACCGCAGTGAAAAATCATATCAAAGGAAAAAAACTTTGTGGTTTTATTAGTATAACTACTAATGAACAACTAAAGCTAACGAGAAGAGAAGGAGATCAAGACAAAGTCTTCTCCAAAGAAGAAAAAAAGAAGGCCTTGCAAGAATATTAAGAAAAAATAAAAGATTAGGAGGCCAATAATGTTCAAATACTTTCATGGTTTATGAATATCATAGAGTTTAAGATTTCAACTATCATCAAGTTCAAAAAGTCTTGTGACTTCTTAAGAAGCACATTCATCCAAAAACATATGGCGAGACTATATTATCTCCAAAACAAGTTACGTACTACCAAACACGAAGATAAGAGCATAAGAGATTATTATGGTCTCTTATCTCCTATTTAAGATGAGTTGACTATGTCGAAACTAAAATGGGAAGGTTCGGCTATTGAAGTTAGAAAACAAGTTGAAAAAAAAAATCTTTTCTTTCTTATATGGTCTTTGATAAAAAATTGAACAAGTTCAGTCCTCTTTACTTCACAGGACCTCTTCTTCTATAAGTGATGCTCTTGCTCAAATATGTCAAGAAGAAACTAGACTTGGAATGCACAAGTCTAGTGATGAGGTGCTTGTCGTATCAAGACCCAAAAGTTTTGTAAAAACCTATAAACCTCCCCACTTTAAGAAGATATAAAGGAAGATATAGGGGAGAAAAGATTATTTGTTACTATTATAAAGAACCGAGACACACAAGACCGGATTGTCTCAAACTCAAAAAAGTGGTCACGGTAAGTGAAGAGTCAAAGAAATAAAACAATTTCAATGATTTATCAATTGCTCAAATTGCAAAGGCCGTTTTTCAAATATTAAAAACCACTCTCTCTATATCTGGTATCATGATCTCTTCCTCTTCTCCTTTAAGTAAGTCCACTTGAATTTTGGATTCGGGAGCATTTTTTCATGACTTATAATGTGTCTCTAATATTCGATTGCACTAAATTATATTTTTCACGTGTGCCAACCGCCAATGGTACTTCTTTAAAAGTTAAAAGTATAAAAAATCTTAGCAATGATTCAAAAGAAAATTGTTTTAAATATTAGGGTTACTTCAAAACTTGATTTAATCTTTTTTCAGTTTCTCAAATTTTTTTTATTATGGGTGTAAAGTAGTCTTCTCATCTAAGGTTTGTTGAGTGCTGGATCTCCAGTCAAAGAAGCTAATTGGGCAATGCCATAGAAGATGAGACCTTTACTACACGGACTCTATGTCTACCTAAGAAATCATTTTGTAACCATATCCAAAAAATTAACTTGGATCTTTGGCATAAAAAACTGGGACATCCAAGTGTATCCAAACTGTCTTTTTTTTGTTTTTGAAAAACTATTGTAAGGAAAAAGAATTTGTATGTAAAGATTGTATACTTGGAAAAATACAAATGATACCTTTTGGATCTAGAACTTCCTTAACTAATGAAAATTTTGAATTAGTGCATTAGGATGTATGGAGTCTCACTCCCATTATGTCAAAAGATAGTTATTTATACTATGTTACATTCATAGTTGATTTTAGTAAGCACACTTAGATCCACTTTCTTAGACTCAAATCCAAAGTTTTTGTGTTTAAAATTTTTTATAATCTTGTTCAAAATCAATTCGACACAAATATTAAAACCTTCTTCTCTAACTCAGGGGAAGAGTTGCTTTCAAATGATTTTCAATCATATTTAAAAACTCATGCTATTCTACATCAAAAATCTTGTCCAAGGACTCCTCAACAAAATTGAATTTAAAAAAAAAACATCATCATATTATTAAAACTATTAGAACTTTGCTTATTTCAAAATAAGTTTCGAAGAAGTTTTGGGTCAAAGTCGCCCTCATCGCGGTTTATTTAATAAATAGAATGTCTTCTCAAATTATAGAAAAAAATCTCTAATTGAAAAACTCTTTAAAATTTTAGCCAATTTGAAAAGATTAAGAGTTTTCGGATGCCAGTGTTTTGTACTTCTTGAGAAATACAACAAACTCCCTCCTAAAGCTATCAAATGTGTGTTTCTTGGGTATGTTGAAAATAAAAAAGGCTATCAATGTTATGATTCTAAAAATGATAAACTTTATGTATCTAAAAATGTTACATTTCTAGATAAAGAAAAGGGGTTTGATTTTTAGAAAACTATGGAAGAATCCGATTATATTTTCTTGTTTGATTTATTGCCTAAATTCATCATTGAAAATGATGGTGAAGATAATGATAATGTTGAGTCAAATAATGAACCAAGTGAATAAAGAGAACCAACTCATAACATTATATAATACTCTAGACGTGATAATGAAGAACATCCATGTGCTTTTGAGAAGTATAGTCAACCAACAAATATAGAAGAATTTAGTATTAGAAGATCTGAACGAATACCTAGATCGTCAAATAAGTTTGTCGCCTATGGATTCTTCTCACCAAATTATAGGACGTATATTCTAGTAATTCACTCATACCATGAACCATCTAACTATAGAGAAGCCAAAGATATAAGAGAATGGGTAGAAGCTATGAAAATAAAATTAGATGTTCTACATAAGGCCTATACTTGAGAAGTCCAACACCTTCTTAAGAGAAATAAGATGATAGGATACAGATGGGTATTTAAGGTCAAAACAAAGAGTGATGGATCTCTAGAAAGATATAAAGCAAAATTAGTTGCAAAAGAGTACTCCCAAGAATATGGTATAGACTGAGGAAACATTTGCCTCAGTTGCTCGCATGACTACCGTTAGGACTTTAGTTGCAATTGCATCTATTAGAAAATTGCCTACATATCAGTTAGATGTCAATAATGCTTTTTTAAATAAAAATTTAAATGAATAAGTTTACATGGATCACCCCCCTGGTCTGACTATTGAAAATGAAATGGTTCTTCGTCTTAAAAAACCTTTATATGTGCTTAAATAAGCCCCTAAAGCATGGTATGATCGATTTAGTGAAACTATAATAAATTTTGGATTTAAATCTTATTTTACTGACACTGCACTTTTGTAAGATCTACAGGTACTTCACTTATCATTTTGCTCTTGTATATTGATGATATGATCACCACTGAGAATGATCTGAGAAAACTTGAAGAAATTTAAATTATGCTTAAAAATTTTTTTATATGTCTGATCTTGATTTTTTGAGATATTTTCTAGATATTGAAGTAACATACTCATCAAGAGGATACATTTTGTCTCAAATAAAGTTTGCAGTTAATATTGTTGTACGATAAAAAATCACAGACACAAAATATGCTAACACTTATGAAATAATAAATGCTAAAATGAGAGCTAAAAATGGAGTTTTACTAGATGATCTGACTCTTTATCAGCAACTTATTGGGTCACTAATGTACTTATCCATTACTGGGCCAGATATTGCGCATGCAATTCATACTGCAAGTTAGTTGCAACATGCGCCCGCATTTGTTCATATGAGCATTGTGTTGAGAATAATTCAATACATTAATAAGACTATCTCTAAAGGGTTATTTTTATTCTCTCCATCATCTTTAAATCTTATTACTTATATTGAGTCTAACTGAGGAGGAGATCCTAATAACTGACACTTAACTACAGGTTTTTATATGTTTTTAGGTGATTCTATCATTTCTTGGAGGTGAAAAAATAACAGAAAGTATATTTATCCTCCACGAAAACTGAATACAGAGCAATGGCTACAACAACAACCAAAGTCGTGTGGATAAGATCTTTACTCTCAGACATGAGTTTTGATATTTCAGAATCTTCAAAATTATGCTGCGACAACAAAAGTGTCATATATATCGTCAGCAACCATACATTTCATGAAAGAACAAAATATATCGAGATGAATTGCCACTATGTTTGAGAAGAATCCTTGAAGAGGATGATTACTTTACCATATGTTAATCCGAGTTCTAGATTGCGGACTTCTTCACCAAAGTTCTTTCTCTACTTCAATTTTTGTTTCTTCTTAACAAACTTTTGGTGATCTCACCATAAGTTTGAGAGGGAGTGTTAAAATACATTATATATATATATATATATATATATATATATAACTGATATACATATATTGTATAAATATATGTATATCAAAGGTATTTTGGTCTTTGTGTATATACAGTCTAATAGGGGGTTGTACTATACCCTTTATTATCTTTTTGTCTTTTTGTTTTTTTTTTAAATTTAGTTGACTGTTGGAAAGCAGTCAAATGACCATTGGAGGCCGTCCAACAACAGTCGGTACCTTCCTTTTTTGCCCTTTTATGTTGTGTGTATTGCTCTACAAATAGAGCCCATTGTAAAGAGTTAAATATGCTTTTTAGTATATGAGTTGTAATATAAAAAAGCTCTTATTTCTGTTGTGTTCTTGTGAAATTTATTTTCTTTGTGATATTGTATTTGATCCATTAGAGTTTATATTGTGATCATGCACTTGTGTAGCTCTTTGTTGGCATTGTGATTGTGCACTTGTTTCATTTCAGTTAATAAGGCTGGATTGGATTCTATAGCGGATAACGCTGGGTGAGATTAGCATACCTCCACCCTGTACTGGAGTTCAGTACAAGTGGGACTCATAGAGGGGTGGGTTTTGTGGTTGTAAATGGTGGGTGAGATTGTTACAGGATTTGCTCGTTTGGATTCTTTGGTCGTTATGATCCATTGGTATTGTTTATGTCACACTTGAAGTGGAGGCAGTCTGCCTCAAACTTTGCTTCTGTTCTCTATTACTATTATTTTGAGTTAGGGTTATTTGCATGCTTTTAACTATGCAGAGAGAGTCCAGTTACTTGAGAACAAAGTGTTGTATCTTTAAAAAATATCATTGTTTTAAGAGATTTTAGTCATTTTAATAAAATTGAATTTATTTAATGTTATACGCAATTAGTTTAGTTTAATGTTATATATATAGAAAAAATCCATATGTTGGAACGAGTTTTTCTTTGAACTCGGTCGAACGGGCGGCATAACGCCACACATTCTTTTTTTTTTCAAAAAAACAATTAGCGGTGGTTTTGAATAATTCTTAGCAGTGGTCGGACTGCCGCTAATTCTCTGTTTTTTGCACAAAGATTTAGCAGTGGTCAAGACGGCTGCTAAAAATTATGTGCACGCAAAAGAATAAAGGGTTTGATCAAGCGTGATCAACGGCAACGCTTCTTCCAACTTATCATCAAACACTTTACGGATTACTATATTTATATATTTTGTCGTCATACTACAGATGTCAATGCGATCAACATTGTCGAAAAGTAAAAAGAATGTAGCAGCAATCATTTATGATAATATATAGATTTAACCAATGCAAAGTCAGCATAGCGTCCTGCGTTTGTCTCCAACATAAATTACTGCAGAAATATTTACATGAATGACGCCACAGGGTAACAAACAATGGGTGCAAAATATGTACATTGAAATAAGAAGATACACCGCATGCAAACGTCCGTCTTTTCGCTTTCTCCTAGGCCATACCAAAACTGGCAGCAATATGCTTTTGACAGATGAGATGGAGGCGATCGTTCATTATACCAAAGGATGGGTAGGGGGGGAGCATGAGCTGATAGAAGCAGGTATGAGATGAAGGCAGATGATCAGAAGAGCAGTCGTGCTTGTAGATTTGAAGCTTAGTGTCCAGTCCAGCAAATCCTTTAGCCGGTAAATGATGCAAAGAGATCCAAAAGCTTAGAAGCATCTTCTGCTCCTCAATTGTCATGTTCTCAACTATCTGACAGAAACATTTAAGTGTGAGCAGGAAGGCAGGATCTGTCATTAATGTAAGTGCAATTCACAACGCCTGCATATGTGCACGTGCACACATGCACACCAAAACGCATGGGTGTGCACACACACACATATGAATGTTTATACATGTGCTCAGTTGTGTGTGCTATTGTGTGTATGCAGACATGTATAGTGTGTGCCTGTAGTGCACTCATGCTTATGCATTTTGTATTGCTTGTGTATGTGTGAGCATGTGTTTGTGTTATCATCCATTTTTTACTCCACTACATCCCCTTAACTATTTCTAATGAAAACTTCTTCAAAGCGGCTTCATCCTTAATGACTGTTGTATGCAAGTGTTATTGGAGAAATAAAAATCTACAATTCGTAATAATATATACTATCCAGCCAATGTCGGATTCGGCAGGGGTTTTCCGGCGAGACCACAGATCCGGCCTCCCTGTATGGCAGTGGCCCTGCAAAAACAAAACAGAAAAAAATATAGACAGCGTACCTGATGCTGCCATTTACGGAGGTCGGAGGTCGCCGGAATTTCTGCTCAGCCGGACTGCAGCCCTTCACGAGCCCAGACTACCAGATGCAGTCGGTGAGTAGACCTTCGATCTCCTTCTCCACACAGGGTCGCTCATGATACCCTGTACTTATATACATAAGGTGGGAACGGTTACGCACCGTTCCCCTTTATCTCATGCTGATTTATCGGCAGGATCACCCCTCAATGGGGATGTATCCACATTGTGGATAACCACCACGTTAATCGTGGTGGTTAATCCAACATTCTCCCACTTGATCCGGCGATAAATCTTTTTAACCAGAAAACCTTATGGAAATAACTTGATGAATAGAATGGCCTTTATATTCTATTCTAAAGGTCCTTAGTTGAATCTCTAATCCTTATGAGATTAACAACAACCATAATGAGAATCAAATGACTGAAAGTGATCACTTTATTTATATGCATATGTCAAAAAGAGTTTAACAATCCCATCCTCATTACATGTTCGGAATATAATCCCGGTGCTAGCCCTTTAGTAAGAGGATCAGTGATCATCTCTTTGGTACCAATATTGACAATATGCACTAAATGATTCTCTGTCCTTTCTTTAACAACAAAATACTTCAATTCCATATGCTTGCATGACGTAGTACTTTTGTTGTTGTTCGAAAAGGATACTGCAACTTCATTATCACAGTAGACCTTCAGTGGCTTCCCAATGAAATCGACCACATTTAACTGTGATATGAAGTTCTTTAACCATATAGCCTGCGAAGTAGTCTCGTACAATGCAATGAATTCTGCCTCCATGGTGTGGGCAGCAGTGGTCGTCTGCTTTCCACTGCTCCAAGAGATCGCTCCCCAGCAAGTAAGAAGACGTACCCAGTAGTAGACTTTCTACTATCAAGGCATCCTCCTAAATCCGCATCTGAGTAGCCAATGACCTCGAGGTGGTCAACTTTATGATACGTTAACATATAGTCTTTTGTCCCTTGCAAATACCGCAAGACTTTCTTGGCAGCCTTCCAATGGGGTAAACTTGGATTAGACTGAAATCTGCCAAGTACCTCTACTGCAAAAGAAATATCTGGACGAGAACATGTCTGCGCATAATGCAAGCTACCAACAACTGATGCATATGGATAAGCACTCATCTGTGCTTTGTCAATATCGTTCTGTGGACAATCCTTTAGGCTCAGTTTGTCACCTTTTGATATGGGTGTAGAAGTAGGAGAACAATTCTCCATCCCATATCGCTTTAACACCTTTTCTATATAGGATCTTTGGGAGAGGCCTAGAAAACCTTTTGCTCGGTCTCGACGAATCTCAATGCCAAGAACGTAAGCAGTCTCACCCATATCTTTCATATCAAAATGTGATGCAAGAAACTGTTTTGTTTCTGAAAGCAACTTTATATCGTTGGTTGCAAGTAAAATGTCATCCACATACAACATCAATATAATGAACTTACTCCAACTTTCCTTAAGGTATATACATTGATCAATAATGTTTTCTGTAAACCCGAAAGTCACAATGACTTGGGAAAATTTAATATACCACTGTTGAGAGGCCTGTTTAAGTCCATATATTGATTTGTTAAGCTTACAAACCAAACGATCATTTTCAGAGAAACCAAGAGGTTGTTCCATGTATACCTCTTCATTCAAATCCCCGTTGAGGAACGCTGTTTTCACATCCATCTGATGTAGCTCTAAGTCATAATGAGCTACGAGGGCCAGAATAATCCTCATTGACTCCTTAGTTGAGACAGGAGAGAATGTCTCATTATAGTCAATGCCCTCCATCTGGGTGAATCCTTTAGCAACCAATCTTGCTTTATGTCTCTCTATGTTACCTTTGGAGTCCTTCTTGGTCTTAAAGACCCATTTACACCCTACGGGCTTTACTCCTTTAGGTAACGTGACAAGATCCCACACTTGATTTTTAGCCATAGAGTCTAACTCTTCTTTCATGGCTTCAATCCAGTGCGAAGATTGTTTGCTTTCAACAGCTTCCATAAAATTCAACGGGTCATCATCCATATCTATGAAATCACCAGGCTCCTGAAGGTACACCACATAATCAGGATGTATGGCAGATCTCCTAATCCTTGTGGATCTCCAAACAGGTCGTTCCTCAGGCTCAGATGAAACTTGATCATCCTGCTCGTGCTCTTCCGCATTGTCCACAATAGGTTCACTTTGGATTTGTGCATTAACAATCGAATGATCAACCACACCATCATTAGGAATAACAATGTGGTATCTTTCAATGTTTTCCTTAACAGGTGATGAAACTGGATCCTGTATTTTCTCAAAACCAATGCTTTGAAGTGCACTTAATCCTACTGAACCATCTTCTAGGAATTTAGCCTTATCCGTTTCAACAATCTGTGGTGAGTGAGATGGGCAATAAAACCTGTACCCTTTTGATCTTTCTGGATAACTAATGAAATATCCACTGGTTGTTCTTGGATCAAAGGCTTTAATGTGTGGGTTATATAGTTTAGCCTCTGCAGGACATCCCCATATGTGCATATAAGACAGTGATGGTTTCCTACCTGTCCACAACTCGTAAGGAGTTTTAGGCACAGATTTCGTAGGAACCTTATTCAAAATATGCACAACAGTCCTTAAGGCTTCACCCCATAACTTTATGGGAAGTGTTGAATAATTCAACATAGCCCTGACCATTTCTTTAAGCGTACGATTTCTCCTTTCAACTACACCATTCTGATAGGCACTACCAGGCATGGTATATTGAAGCACAATGCCTTCCTCTTTAAGAAATCGCGCTAATGGTCCTTCCCTTTGCCCCATCTCAGTAAATCTACCATAATATTCGCCACCTCTATCAGACCTGACTATTTTAATAATCTTATCGGTTTGTTTCTCTACTTCTTTCTTAAATTCCTTAAACATCTGAAAAACATCAGATTTTTCGAAAATCAAGTAGAGATACATATACCGAGAATAGTCATCAATAAAGGTGACAAAATATTTTTCGCCTGTGTAACAGGGGGAAAATGGTCCACATACATCCGTATGGACTATTTCTAATATCTCACTATTGTGTTTGGCACCCTCTTTATATGTGTTTGTATGCTTAGCATTTATGCAATCAACACATGGGTCATTGTCAGTAAAATCTAGAGATTGCAAGATCCCTTCATTTACCAGTTTCTTTATTCTCTTTTCAGAGATATGACCCAACCTTCGATGCCAAAGCATGTAAGATTTATCATCTGTCATGCTACGTTTATTTCCAACCAATGCGTATTCAGAAGTCAAAGACTCCTGAGTTTGGATCTTCATATTCAATCTATATAAACCATCATAAACAAATGCAGAACCAATTTCAATTGAATTTCTGAATATGAACAATTTGGAATTTTCAAACTTAAAACAATATCCAAATTTATCCAACTTTGAAATTGAAATTAATTTTCTACTATACGATGGAATATAAAAGACATCATGAAGATCTAAAACTACGCTCGTATCCAGAGTAATCCTGCAGGTTCCAACACCCTTCACATGTGAACGCATCTTGTTTCCCGAATAGATGCTTTTCTCATGCATTGTTGGTTCCCTTCTGCTCAGGAACAGCTGTAGACAGTTGGAAATATGAACAGTAGCACCAGAATTAATCCACCAGCTATTTTCAGGAATTTGTAATAAATTACATTCATGAGAAACAAATGATAAATTACCTCTCTTTTCCAACCACTTCTTGTACTTTATGCAATCTGCCTTTATGTGTCCCTTCTTCTTGCAAAAGAAGCAATTTATGGGAGCAGAGTTGGATTGCTTATCTTGGGATGACTTATCCCCAGTTGGCTTCTTCCTAGCATTTCTCTTAAATGCATTCTTCCTTGGTCCTACCTTGGACGTATGAGAAGCCATATGTGCACTTTGCACATTCTCACCTTTCATCCTCTCTTCTTCTTCAACACACTTGGACATGAGTTCATTAAATGTTCATTCATCATTATGTGTGTTGTACGAGATTTTGAAAGGTCTGTATTCCAAGGGTAAGGACGTTAGAACTAAATGCACTAGGAAAGAATCAGAGATGGTGAGCTTCATGTCATTCAGCTGAGACGCTAAGTTTCTCATCTCCAAAATGTGCAAGCGAATGTTTCCCCCTCCAGTATATTTCATAGATATCAGTTTTGACATCAGGGTACTGGCTCTGGCCTTGTTTGAACTCACAAACTGTGCCTCAATGGCATTCATGAATTCCCTCACTGTTCTGCATTGTGGGATAGCACTTCGAATGTTCTTAGCTACTTTAGATTGCAAAAGCAAGAAGCTAAGTCTATTCGAGCGCTCCCACTTCTCAAAAGCAATCTTTTGATCAGCAGTACTCTGATCAGTGAGGGCAGCGGGTTCATCTATCCTTAGGGCCAGATCTAGATCTATATACCCTAATGCAAAAGAAACAGTTTCTTTCCAATCACTAAAATTGGATCCATCTAGAAAAGGTATAGAGCTAGAGCCATCTAAAATAACAGAACTAGAAACTGCATGACAAAAGACACGTATCAGGAAGCATTCATACGAGACTAAAACTTTAGTTGAAAAAGCAAAATAATAAAGACCCTTGATATGCTTCTTTGCAGGCGAGTGAAGGGGGTCATCATAGTCCTACTTTGGTAAGAGCTCTGACACGCGAAACCACTTCGCCTACCGACCATATTTGGTAAAACTAAGGTTCTTGTGAAGTTAGACCATCAACACAAGGTATCTTTGGATACACATGTGTGATGTATCTCGACACATTTACCTTATTCTACCCTACTTAAATTCCAAACACGATAAAACTACCTTTGGGTCGTTTATCGTTTCATGAATATAAGTACAATGTGCATATCGGCTTAGGAACTGTATGATAGTATAAAATTCATTTATGACTCACGTGTATTCAGTCACTTTGGTGACATGAAAACACTGATTCATCTAACTATCCTTAATGCTAATATGCAAAATTATATCTTAAAATGGTCTGTAAACCGAATGGACCAGACATATGACTCTTGAAATGGTTCTAAAACTGAATGAACCTGTCATATGTTCTACGAACCGGTCTTAAAGCACTCTGAACCGGTCTGAAACAGCCCCGAACCGGTCATCCAAGGGTCCGAACCGGTTTTGAACCTTATGAACCGGGTCAAATATGAACAAAAGTTCATTAAAACCCTATAACCGTATGCCAAAACCCCTATATTTTTTTATATTTAAGAAAAACAGGGTCTTAGCATCAACCGGTGAGAAACTGGAAGGAACCGGCCAAAAACGGCTCTGAACCGGTCCCGGAAGGGGACTGAGTCAGTCCCTGATCCGGTTCAGGCCAAATAGTGCCTTGACCCTTCTGGATCCGGGTCAGACCCGACTACTAACTGGATCCGGGTCAGACCCGAGGTTATCCGGATCCGGGTCGGACCCGGTACAGTCCTGATCCGGGTCGGACCCGGTTACAACTGGATCCGGGTCAGACCCGGTACTGACCGGATCCGGGTCAGACCCGGTTGTAACCGAATCAGGGTCGGACCCGGTAAAAACCGGATCCGGGCCGAACTCGGTAATAACCGGATTCGGGTCGGACCCGGTAACCGCTGGATCCGGGTCTGACCCGGGGTTTACCTTATCCGGGTCGGACCCGAGCGGGTCCCCACCCGAATCCCTGATCCGATCCGGGTCACCTTATGGATCGGATTCGGGTGGGCGGGTCCGGTTCAGAAAATGAACCCGACCCGAAAAAACAAAAAGATAAGGGTCGAATTAGGGTTTTCTGAACCCTATTTCGCCCTTTTTCAAAAATTGTAGGGTGTTGCCGCCGCCTGCCGGCAACCAACGTCGGCGCCTGCCGACGACCAACGCCGGCGCCTGCCAGCGACCAACGCCGCCATCAGATGGTGCCCCAACTCCGGCGAAAGCTTCCATTCGCCGGCCAAAACCGTTGCCGCAGAAAATTTCTGAAATCCGGCGACTCAATAGTCGCCGGCAACGGTCCCAGCCGAGCTTTAACTGGCGGATGTGGAGTGAAGCGTCGGCGGGGTCCTCGCCGACAGGAAACCCCCATGAACAGAGGTAAGTATTTTTTTTTATCAATCTGTCGCCCAACGGCGACAATCGCCGGTGCCGGATAGGCGTCGGTGACCAGCAGCAGGGTCACCCCACGGTGACCTGCATTGCTGGTCAAACCGGAGCACACCCCGCACGGAAGCGAGGTGTGGGCCCATAACCCAATGTCGGATTCGGCAGGGGTTTTCCGGCGAGACCACAGATCCGGCCTCCCTGTATGGCAGTGGCCCTGAAAAACAAAACAGAAAAAAATATAGACAGCATACCTGATGCTGCCATTTACGGAGGTCGGAGGTCGCCGGAGTTGGTCGCCGAAATTTCTGCTCAGCCGGACTGCAGCCCTTCACGAGCCCAGGCTACCAGATGCAGTCGGTGAGTAGACCTTCGATCTCCTTCTCCACACAGGGTCGCTCATGATACCCTGTACTTATATGCATAAGGTGGGAACGGTTACGCACCGTTCCCCTTTATCTCATGCTGATTTATCGGCAGGATCACCCCTCAATGGGGATGTATCCACATTGTGGATAACCACCACGTTAATTGTGGTGGTTAATCCAACAGCCAACCCACCTCTCTCTCTCTCTCTCTCTCTCTCTCTCTCTCTCTCTCTCTCTCTCTCTCTCTCTCTCGTGTTCCACGTGGCAAAAGGTTCTTTAACCAGACCACTAATTAGCATGAGTTTTTCCCATGAAGCCACAAGAATAATTAGTACGAACTATCCGAATAACGAGAGAATTATATGGTTTGGATTTTTTTGGCGGGGTTCGAAACCTTCTCCTTTTTCCAAAAAAATTGTAAAAACACAAATTTGATGAAAGTCAAGATTGAATAAGAGAATACACGGAGAGATCAGAACCAAGGAAGAGTATAGGGAGTATAAAGATTGAGGAGAAGAAAATTGTAGAGAGAAGGGACACAAGATTTACATGTTTCTAGGTAGGTTGGAAAGGACATGTGATTGCTCGCTCTGGTACCGTGACAAAAGAAGAGAAGAAGAATCCTAGGTGGTGACAGCTGTCAAAGAGCACGTGCAGTTTCTACATGATTTTTTCGCATGGAACAGCCTTCTAATATTGTCACAGTCATTATTTACCGCATTCATATCACTTGATAAAACCGACAGAAAAGAAAGTAAATAACAAAACTATCCTTAAGAATATTTCCTAATAAGTACATCACTTTATAAAACTGACAAAAAAAAGTAAATAACAAAACTATCCTTAACAATATTTCTTAATAAGCGCTATCCTATGTGCCATCCTTGGATGTTCCGCAAACCAAGAAGGGTACAAGTACTACGGTCATCTGAATCATCATTTCTAGCTATCTAGACATATCGGTGACCAAAAGTGTGTTGCCTCTTGGTTAAGCTGGCACCCTATCCTTTCCTATTGAACTTCATACCTGACACCATTGGCATCTCATTTTTCCCATTGGATTTTCATGAGAGCCTGTCCTCAACTTCTGTTATTAGTCCTATCACTTAGTACAACTAATGCAGTGAAATCTGCAACATAGCCAGTTTAGAGTAGGCGTTCTCAGGCTCATGAAGACTAGTACATTTCGTCATGTTCTTGAAACGGTAGAAGATACTAGCACAACTATACTCTTCAACTATGTATCTTTAATTCTACCATCTTCGGTTCATAGATTGCTCAAGGTGTCCACTAGATTTGCATGTTCAGTGTATTCTTTCCTCAACATCCAGCAATTACATAAGCATTATGGCTTATTTTAATGTTTATAGGCACACAGCAATAAAAATGAAACAGGAAAAGCCCATACACACTTCATGGCAAGGTTCAACATACGAGGTTGCTCCTTGTGCTGATGAGAATAGATCCAAATGGATTTTAAAAGGTAAAAGCACACTCTCAATCCATTCTAAGATGCTGCAATAGACAAACATATATGATATTTTGCAATTATCGCATTTTTACTGGAGAGTTCTCAAAATCTAATAAAATAATTTTAAAATATATTTTCAAATAACACCTATATCCAAATGTTGGGCTGTCAGATGGATACTTCATTTAGCATGTGTATCCCGTGTCGACACGATACGACACTTGGACACACCAAGACACTTCATGGACATAATCAAACTGGTATTGGACATAGTCAACACTGGGTCATTAACTTTATATATTTTCTTTTATGATCTTAATTACTTATTTCATATTCACTTGCGTTCTTTTTTCTTTAAAATTGGTCATCAATTACATTATATTTCAATTTGAACTTAGTTTGATTATTTGATGTAGTTAAAGTGATTTAGCATTACTATTCAAGAGCTTGCACTTGAGATGAATATTCATGTTTTATTGCTTTAAATTAAGAATTATATATATATATCATAGTCAGTGATCTCGATGATATTTTGAACATACGACGTATTTATCATATTTCATGGTCAGCTGATATTTTGTTGATATTATTGATATTTTCATAATATTTCCAGAACATAAATGATCACAATATTATCATGATATTTTTTCGAGATTTTCAAAGGAATCATTTTTTATGAGATTTTCAGGTATATGTTTTCTTTTGCATTTTAAAAACTTTTCCAATTGTTTATTTATAGTGGAAAAGACTATAAAAACATTATTTCTTATCATTTTTATATTTTCAACCTTTAAAACTTTTGATATTTTCTCCAGAAATGACTTTTTGAAAAAAAATTCTGACAAAAACCTTGGCGGGAACAATATTGGTGACCATATATATATGCACCTACTCCCTAATACAGCTATTGGATCTATTAAGATCAGATCGCTATGATAATTCATTTAATATGGATAATAAAACAAGCAAACCAAAAGAGGGATCACTAATTACATTTAATATGAGTTTTCAAACTTACACAGAAAATAAATACTTCTAGCAAAATAAAATAGAAAGTACTAATTGCATTTAACAAGGGTTTCAAATCTCTATAAAGCTCCTCCTTTTTCAAACTTCCACAGAAAATAAATAAGCAAAATCAAATAGGAAGCACTAACCGCGTTTAACAAGGGTTTCAAATCTCTCTCTCTCTCTCTCTCTCTCTCTCTCTCTCTCTCTCTCTCTCTCTCTCTCTCTCTCTCTCTCTCTCTCAAGACTAACTATATTGTTGGATCCAACAGTATGTAAACAAGTTTTGGGCCCATATTTGAAATTCAGAATAAGAGGGGTAGAACTTAATCTGGAGTCCGGACTGATTGGTTCCAAATTAGATTCATATATCAGTTGGATCTGAAAAAAAATGATCACTATATAGAAAGTATCCATAGAATCCTGCATTTCTGGGTTTATTAAATCATTACGAGTTCAATATCTCCATAGTTGTCATGCACTCTATAGTATTGTACATGCAAGTGTTTGTGAACTATATATGCTATAAGAACATTTATCCATTTCTAAATAAAACCTATTGATAAAACGGAGATACATCCTATAGCAACCTATCTGCTGTCTCATGTTGAGAGAGAGCATGGCTATGTGGAGATATGAAATGCTACATTGAGGTATTAATGCTCCAACTGGTGCTCTTTATATATATATATATATATATATATATATATATATATATATATATATAAAGTCACCAGTATCGTTAAAGGTTATTCCTCGGAAAGATTTTCAAAAGTTGATAAATCTTGGGAATATCTCAGCAATATATAAAAAATTAAATAAAAAATCTAAAAAATAAGTAAAAATACAGAAAATAGAAAAATAAAAGAAACAGTCCCTTCTTCCCTTTCTTCTTCTCCTTTCCTTCCTTTTTTCCTTTCCTTTCCTTCTTCCCCTCCCTTCCTTTCTTCTTTTCCTTTCCTTTCCTTCTTCTCTTCCTTCTTTTCCTTTACTTCCTTCCTTCCTTTCTTCCTTTCTTCCTTTCCTTTCTTTTCCTTCTTTCCCTTCTTTCCCTCCCTTCCTTTCTTCTCTTCCTTCTTTTCTTTTCTTTCCTTCCTTCCCTTTCTTTTCCTTTCCTTCTTTCCTTCCCTCCTTCCCTTTTTGTAGTGATATTTATCATGATAATATGTGATATTATTGCGAGAAATATAATTTGCCGATATATTGAAAACATCGCAATATATTTCCAATATTATCGGCTACCTTGAAATAGCCGATAATATCAAGATATTTTCAATATATCGGTGACACTGATATATATATATATATATATAGAGAGAGAGAGAGTATATGGTGGTTTTGTACCATGGTACCATATGATGGTCCATACTCTTGTTTAGATGGATCTAACCACCAAATGGTCGATCTGCCATACAGATGTATTTAACATGGTCTATTTACTATATTGGAAGGTTGTATCATGTCTAATACACCACAAGATTTTATTTTTCAAACATTAAAGAATCAACAACTCACAATTCACGACAAGGGTAGTTTAAAAATGATACTTTAAACATCATCTTTGAGTTAACTTTAACAAAGAAATAGTAAATACAACATGCTAAACATGTTCCAAAGGTTAGGTTTTGCTTTTGGAGCTTAAATCTATGTAAATCAAGGGTGTACCACAATAGAAGCACCCATATATATAGATATATATAGAGAGAGAGAGAGAGAACAGCTACGTAGAGATTTTTTAAGCTAGATAGCAATTTTAATTGCACAATGCATTTAATGTTCTTTTATTAATTAGTTTGCAAAAATTTTTACTAACCATAGCAAATGACTTATCACAGCCAATGGATTGTAAAAGATTCAATGACTATTATTAGGGAGTAGGAGCACAGGGTGCACCCTATCATTACTCTCTCTCTCTCTCTCTACATATAATATATATAGACACTGACATCTATGCATACAATTGTGTCTCCATGCCCTAATTTTTGAGAACTACTGGACACACAAAGTATATCCACATTGTGCCTCATTTCTACATTCATATCCATGCACCAAGTCTAACAGAATTGTGCCTCATTTCTACATTTGTATCCATGTGACATGGATATTAACATGATATGAACACTTTTTAATTCTATGTTTTCCTATATTTAATATAGTTCCATATTTTAAAATTGTATATATGCCAATATTTTCCCAAAGTTTTTTTAAGGAAAATATTTCTTAATTTATCATGGGATATTCACGTCAAGAAAATCCCATAACAAGAATTGTGACTCTCAATGCTGCTATAAGGCCAGATATCAAGAATTAGCGTCAGGATTATGTAACTACAAAAAAGACTTTTGGCCTAGTTGCGAGCATGAATATCTCAAGGGCTTTCATTAGAAGAAACTGCATTTATTTCAGATGAACATAACTGATGATTTTCCCTACTGGAGATATACATAAGTGGTCGATAATCTACATCGGAACTCCATTTGATATGAGAATTCCCTAGTGCCTATGTTACATTGACTATCCATTAGGTCCATGTTTGCCTTTCTGTTACAAACTATCTTCATCAAAGCTTCCATGAAAATGGCCTTATCCCTGATATCTGATGCGGACCCAATTGTGGACGACCCCAATCTGCATCCATTGTCCCAAGATATTGAAATGGATCCAAGAATGGCAAACTCAGATCCAAGTTCATTGCATCAAATGGTTAAGGCAGATCCAGATCTGAGCTCCAACAAGTCATGGGACCCACCCATGGGATGCCACCTCATCGGATCAGCCAAGTAGGACAAGTGGGGCCCACCTCCTTGGCGCCCCCACCAGCCCTCTTAAAGGCTTCCCCATGGAACTCGTGCAGCCCTATTAAGTCTTCCCCTAATTTTGAAGTGTTAAAAGGATGTGCAGGAGAGTTTATGAGGTGGTTAAGAATGGAAGAAAGTAGCTTGGCTAATTCTAGACAAGTCAAAAGGTCTAACTAAGAATAGAGTGGAGTCAAACCCGTTTTGACCATTGACTTAGACCTAGACCTAACCGAGCCTACCGCAGCCCTACATTCCTAACCCAGTCCCAGGAATGCATCACTATCCTACAGCCAAAACCTTGGGACATAGTGTTCCAACGATAGATTTACCTCTTGCCAACGCACACTGCTATGAGAGATCTTCTAAGTTATGTACATTGCTAAAGTAGATGACATGATTGTTGTCACAACTGATGAAGACAATATCTGTCAAATAAAACAGTTGCATTTTTATCTTACAGGTGAGTGACATGAGATTTATACTACATTTTCTGGGAATTAAGGTAGAATATGAAAATCTGTAATACCAGCTTAGAAGGAGAAGAGATGCAGCAACTGACCTTGTTCTATTGCAGGTTAGATGCAAATTTTGTGTTATTTTATTTATATATGAAACCCTGAAAGGGTGAAATTTAACGATATAAAATATAAGAAGAATACCACATAAAACATGGACAATAAAGTACAAACAAACACAAAAATAAAAATTATACGCCAGTTCATGATGGGCAACAGCCAGCATAATGACCAAAATGCCTTGAAGAACTTGCTTCAAGGATCTTTCTCTTATTGATGAAGTCTTAGGAAACCTAATTTCACGATTTATCTAATCGATGAGCAAAGTGGTTCACTGATGCGAAGTTAAATTCTAAGATGCATTGGGTAACCAACTCCCCTGTCAACTTTGCCTTAGGATGCATGCCATAACTAACTATGCTTCAAGAAAACAATGCCAATTAATGGATGAAAGCATTGTCAACAAGTCAGTTATTTGATTTTCTCCAAAGATGAACAAACACTGCAGTTCTTTGTCCCCAACTTTTTTCTAAGGGCATCAAGATCTTGAATACCAATTGAAGATGCAGCATAAGAGTGATTAGATGACCATGCAGGAATAGACAAATGAGAACCCCTATGAAAGAAGAAGTGCCCTCAGACATGCTGGAATATGAATAATCGACAACCTATAAGGGGACATTTTCTCTAGTAGCAACCCAAGTTAGTGTCTCCATGCTTATTACACATTTAGCATTTCAGATCATCAGGTCTAAAGAGAGTAGAAGGTGCAAGGTTGGGAAGCAATCCTATTCCATGTCCACCATGATTAATACCTTTAAACCCACCACCTCTACATGAGAGCAAAATTAGAGGCAGTATTTGCAAACATGACATGATGGCAAGTAGTTCCATCCTCTTTTTATGAACTACTAGACGTTGTTTCATGTTTAACAGGGTTTGTGACTCATCAAAGAAGGGTCACGATACTCTACTAGAATACATGGTTGCAAACATGTTGTAATATGGACCTAAACCATGTATTATCTACATACAAAAATCATCACTGGAATTAAGAGATCCAATGGCAACCAGCTGATCAATAATGGAATTTCACGCAATTTAAAAAGTCTAGAACATCGGAATTCCTGATGTTTTAACTTGTTGAATTCATTTTTACGTGATAGACCTTGGAAAATTTTGTGCAAACCCGCTTATGGAAGATCCCCAAAGTTTAAAGGCAGTAACCCCAGTAGGAACCTGGAGAAATACTTCATGAGTTAGGGGGCAGTGATATAGGCCACTATATCTTGATCATGCTTATGCCAACTTACACATTTTGGGTTCCGAGTAAGTTGTGCTTGGCCATATTCTTCCTTTTAGGACTTCTCTTAGGACACACTCTCCCAGGCACAAGCTCAAATCCATTGAAGTGCCTCATCAAGTCATGGCTACTGGAAAGGGGAAGGTTTTGTTTTTTTCATGTAACAGAGGTGGTAAAATCAAATATATAGACCTTCAGTGTGATATTCCAGATCCAAGAGATCCAAATGGTTGCAAACAAATTAGATTGGACCAAATACCTTTCAACCTATGATCCAAATCTAAATAAAGCGAATGACTAAAGAAGGCAAATGGTCCAAGATAGGAAACACAAAACAAATAAGCATATGCTAAAAAATATCCTGAATTGAAGAGGATTTTCTGACATCACCAGATGCCAATGAGGAAGAAAGGCCTAATCAGTTGATCCGAATACGTAAAAGAAAGCACTGGAAAGGATGATAGGTTTTTTTATTTTCATATCTGATTTGGAGGAATTAATGAAGAGAAGAAAATATTTCTTTAGTTTTCTTTTAGGGAGCGCTTTGCATAATGGGGGCAACACTCTCCATGCAAAATAGACCGCAGAGTGTTAGCACAGAAGCAAAGCACGACCACCTTCAGTCAGACTTTGTTTCCACAGTAAAGGAGGGCGGAGCACAAAAGCCTTCCCAAAATCTCTTCCTAAGTTTGCATGTGATACACCTTGTGTTGTGGGCCCCATAGAAAGCAGCCTCTTTCCACCCTTTCCAGCGGAAAAGGGCTATTTTCTGTGACACTCAAACTGACTCTTAAGAAGAAATGAAAGAGATGGCTGCAGATCCAAAAGGAGTTGCAGATAAGACTGATCAAATGTAATTATGATATGATCAGATCTGAGGAAGGATATCATCTTAAACTAGAATAAAAGTAAAAAGGAGAATATGAGAAAATAAAAAAGACAAGATAATGGAGCAAGAAAAAGTTTAAATGAAAGGAGAAATATAAAGACTACATGAGAAGAAAGGAGAAAAGAATAAGAAGGAAACCAACAGCCAAACTTGACCAAGGTCTTACCTCTTGCCCTAGCTCTGATACCATGTTAACTTTGCCTTGAGATGTGTACCATGAACTAAGATCTGAAAGAAAAGATAGAAGGAAGTTGGAAGAAAGAAGAGAGAGAAGTTGCCGCAGCCAATATAGCTTCTGATGAGAGGGGCTTATTTGTATTTATAATAGGTTTTCAGTGAAAAATTACAAAGGTACCCTTGTTTATATAATATAATTTACAAAGAAGCTACTTCTATCATGAAATACTAAAATGGCCCCATAAGGGACGTGTGCCATCTTAACACTCCACATAAGTGACTTGTGGACTTTTTTGCATACATGGCTGCTACTAAACCTGACATACTGCATTCTATTAATCAGTTTCAGCATGTGTTTGACATGGCCATGAAGACATATTTTTATATTACTCAGTAAAGATAGCTTGAGATTTCTCTTATCCTCCATTCCTTCAGTTGAGTTGTCAGCCTACACCAATGCATGAGATCTAACAATGCATGAGATCTAACAGATCAACACTACACTACTAGTTTCCGTGTACATTTAAGTGAGTTTCTTGAGGTACAAGCAGCAATAATAAATATTTGTATCAACAACATAAACTAAATATGGATCAATATTCTCAACTACTTTTCAGATTTTTTACTTAACCTCTAGCTTTCTATTTTTGGCAATAGAAACAGGGATCAGGGATGCTACAATAACTCCAACACCCCTATCTTGTGACAAGAAGCTGCATTTATATATAGATACAACTTCTCTTAATCATTGGCCAACCCCTGGTATCATCTATGCCAGTTTAAGGAAGAGTCTTCTCTCGAAGTTATGTTACTGTTTAACCTCTTCACCAGGTTGTCAACTATGTATATATGCATACAGAGTTTAAAATTTGTGTTATTGTTTAACCTGTTCACCAAAAATCAAGTTTTGCATTTGTTGTTAACAAACAGCGCAAAAATGAGCACGCGCGCTAGGAGATTTAGCCACTGCTAAAACTAACTAGGTCAACTGGATATAAAGAGATGGATCTGTGTATTAATGTTTTCTTACTATCATAAAATCGACATTAAATATTTAGCCTTTGGTTTGTAATATACAGCATTCTTCAAATTCATATACTGATGTACTAAACATACATCTGGAATGAAAAATACATCCAATAGTTGCATATCGGTGAAAGAAAGAAACAATAATAACAAGAACCATAACTAACACTACAGTTATAGATATGATATTCTTACCACAACCACAATAATAATGACATAGAAGAAGAGGAAACATATACAAGGAGTCCTTATAAGGAGCACAATCACTTCATCTTTGACATTCTCTGCTCAAGGGTGAGTCTACCACAGGATAACACTCATGAAACCCAAGATAAATTCTACGCTTGCATTTCAATATCCGCAATAACATTCAATGAATAGATAAAGCTCACATCAGATGCTTTTAAGCCCAATATACTACAAATGGATGCTTTATGGAAAATTATATAGATGGAACCTTTGTATCTAAAGAACTCAATGAAAAGAAAATGTCTAAAGTTTAAGCAGAAACATATGTTAAGAGAGATAACAGAACTATGTTAGTTTAATAATTGTACCTGCCAAAACCAGATTATTTGACAGTCTGACTCCAAGTACCCATTGTAGTCAGTATGTGTTTTCCACTCATCCACTGATATATCTATATCACCACCATGCAGCATTAGGTCAAGAAGTCCCTGCTCAGAAATTTGGAAGAAAAAGCTGCTGAGCTTTGGAGTATTAAGAATATCACTAAAACCCTGTGAGAAATGCATAACTTGTTTAGATAAGTGTTTTGAGAAGCGATGCTCAATAAGCAGGTCCACAAACTGTTGTCTGTTGCTGCTATTCACACTAATGTTCTTGCCACCAGGGCAGAGTTCCACGGATTTCCAAGAACCCATATCTTCATATTCAACAAAAAATGAAAGTGCCAAGTCGCCTGAATCAAGAAATTCAGTATCCATCTCCAAGAGCTGTTTGCAGCTCTTATAAACTTCTGGTTCTTCATCTTTAATGTCTTCCAATGAAACACGTTTCCTAGCTAGGTTCAGGACAAATGACCGTGCAAGGACAACATTCACTTTTATTCTATGCATCAGTGCCATCGCGATCATTCGGCCACAAAATATGAAGTACTGAAGGTGCATAGGATCAACATTAGAAGCTGTCATTAAAAGCTGTCATGTTAGAAGAATAAGTTGATTTTGCATGAGGAACAATGATATTGCTATTTATTCACTGAAGAGGACAGAGAATCAAATATAAAATATCTCAGAATCAGCATCATAGAATGATTACAACTACTATTCACAAAGTATTCAAGAAAAGATACACACACAGGTCTGTAACAAATAAACTATGTCGAACATATCTAAATTGTCAGATTGAGTCATCACAATTTGCACTTATGGTTTCTAGTTCAATAGTTCTGTACCTTCATTAGTACCAAATATTTTCCATATATATATATATATATATATATATATAGAGAGAGAGAGAGAGAGAGAAAAATGGTCAAAGACGAATATCGGTCTCAGCAATATCTCGACAAGCAAAATCTCCTGATAGTATATGTTTTGATAAATCTCGAAAAAAGCTCGGCACTTAAAAATTTTAAAATATATGTATATAATATAGCAGAAATAAGCACGAAAAGAATATGATTAGATAAAGTTTTTGTCAAAATATCAATAGAAGTTACAAAAATTTTGAAGTACAAAAAATATAAAAGATTAAAGAGAAAACCATATTTAAAATGTAGAAAAAATAAGACTACTCATCGTGCCCAACTCCAATAAGAGGAAGCGGTGAATAGGATGAACGAGCTAGAGTTCTGGTCTGGAGAGACCCAGAGAGATAGAGATGGATGAAGGAGGAGGAACAGGCGTTGTGGGTTTCGGGTTCGTGCGGGGTTCCGTTTTCTCTCTTTTTTTCTTTTTCTTTTTTTCTTTCCTCTCTTTATATAATCGTTGGGGTTTTCTGTTCGGTTCAGGTCGGTTTGGAGAACCGGCTCTGACGATAGGAACAACTAAAGGTGAAATTGGATCGCGTGTACCAGAACTGATCCGATTAGACCCGACCCAAACAACGTCCAACATTTTGAATTGTGGCAATTTTTTTTTTGGATAATCTTGAATTGTTGCAATTTGTCTCAATGTTACGGGTGTTAACAGGTCGGGCCTCCGCCAGAATTGTGTTGGTCGGGACCCAAATCCGATTGAGAAGTGTCAATTGGATGGGATGTATCATAGAGAAAACTATCACAAGGTTTGATACAGTTTTTTTGGTTTACCTGAACAACTGCAGTAGATGCCTGTCATTCTTGGGTCAGACCCAGACTTGTGTCTGATCCATATCTGAATCAGACCTGAGTCTGACCCAGGTCTCAATCAGGCTGGTGTCTGAACTCTGGTCTAGGTTCGAGTCAAACTTGGGTAAAAAAAATTATTTTACCCCTTATAAAAAAGAAAAGACCGCACCCGCACCTATGTGACATAGGTCCAAGTCAAACTTGGGTAAAAAGATTTTATATATATACCCTCCCGCACCCCCCACCCAAGTTTTTTTAAGGTACCGTATAGCCGCACCTGTACCCGCACCCGCACCTATGTGACATAACTATAAAGTAACTGCTATTGAGTCCCAGGTCAAAGGGTAATCTTTTACAAGTCCAATTACACAAAGACCAATTATATGACTTGCACTCAGCAGTTCTCCATGAAAAGTGACAGATCGACAACAAGTCTGCTATTCCAATGAAGTAACTGCAATACATAATGATTGGCAAACAAGCATCTCCACAAAGTTTAACAAAGAAGCAAATGAAGTCCAAACTACAGATTCCAACCAAGTATTGACCGAAATAAAATGAAAACAACTCAAGTAAAGATCTACACTAATTTCAAGAACTCAAATTTTTTCTATAGCATCATGCAGCCTATCGACCACACTCATAAGGCCTGATGATACTTTTCCTGGAATTCCTCTCAAAGTGTTGATTGAATTCTCAACTTTCTTGTCAAAGTGGATATGCAAATGCAACTTCATTATAACCCTCATGGTGGCAAGAATGTCTACAACAGAAGTAACTGTCTGCTAGACTTTTTTGCTGAAAAGTGAGCTTTTAAACGTTAATGTCCCCATGAAGTCTGTTGTTTTGGACATGATATCTAATTTTGCTTATACATGACATAAATTTTAGCTGTCAACACATGAAAAATAATTTTCAAAGTTCATGTCTGTGATGATTGATCAATGCAGGTGACATTGAATTAAAATAGCAGCGAAAGTAACAATGGTAAGGGCAAAGAACTAGCATCATACAGATGTTATTTATAATACAAACTAGTTAAAAGCATTAAATTTAACTCCTCAACACTGTTGTGCAGTCTGAAAATTCAGAAATGAAATTCAATAAGTAATCCTGACTAGGTAAAATCTCTAAAAAAAGATTAATTCACTAGAATTGTGTAAAAATTGTCCATGCATACCAGGATTAGGGAAGAACCTTCGATTGTCATTTGGACATGCCACAAAGAGTGGCCTTTGTGGATCAAAAAGTTCACTGCATACTAAATGAAACCATTCACGAATGACACCAGGACCAGTTGCTTCCTCGTCTTTGAATCCTATCAGAAGGTCACGTTTCAACTGGCTTGGACTAGACCTGCCCACATATTCATATGAAACTTCCAATAGCTTTGATCTTTCTATAAGCATCTCATAAGGGTCTCCTAGTTGTTCATCATCCACATCAGGAAACATTGCAAAGAGCAATTGTTCAATTGAATCGACATCAAGAACATCCTTGTAATCAAGAATCCATAAGTGATCATCACCCCGCTTCACGCACCGAACTAGAGAGTTAATTATCAACCTCCGTGATTTTAGAATCAAATAAAACTTTTCCGCCTCACCTTCAAAGAGCTTAGACAGGTGACCAAATTCTCCCAGGAGAAGCAGAATCTTTTGAGCACATTCATTGCCAATTTTTCTGATACCCGTCGATGGATGTCTAGTCAAAAGACCTTCCATGTCATTGAGTAATTGAGAAAATCCAGACAGTACCTTCATCAAAGTAGAATACGACCCCTCGATCACGCTTGCGCTGTACAGTTGTTGAATAGGGATCGGAGTTCTGCCAGAAAACCCCACACATTCCTCCATCGCTTGACGCAATGGGCGCATAAAAGCAGTCAACTCACCCAGATCGTTAGCTAACACTGAAGATGATAGTGTTTCCAATATAGAAGTTGATTCCAGCTTAAAGCCCAGCTCAGTGACATAGGTAATGAGGTTGTGAGTCATGGTATATGGATCAGCATTATCGAAATGTTCACTCCCATGCGCAACACCGATAGTTTCAAGCGACAATGCAAGAGAATGCCGGCACGATGCATACAGGCAGGAATCGTGTGCGATACAAGCAAGTCGCTTACAGATATCTAAAAGGACTGAAGCATAGCATGCAAGGACATCTTTCCGGTCATCGCACTCTAGCGAGGAAAATAGGTGAATGCATTCTTCAGCACACTCCCTATTACCATCTATGGGTGACATATATAGCATGCATAAAGCTAATGGAGCACCCGAATACTGGAATACCCGTCGGTGTTCGACACTGTTCAAGTCCCCCGAAGGATGCGTCCTGAGGAACAGAGTCACCAAGTGGGGGACTAGATTTTGCAGATATGCAAGCCCGAGGTTCCCTGAAATCATCCGACATATAGACGATACGATCTCATCCGCCAGCTGCCATGACTTGTAATTGCTCGTGCTCCTTATCCGGCCGACCAAGTGAAGCTCCGAATCCTTCTCGATACCACAATCTGCAAGGCTGTGCTCAAAGGATAGCTGTTTCCCGGAGTAGATGAGGCGCTGCTCGCAGAGCGGTATCCCCATCCTACGCTCGATCTCTTCATGGAGTGATCCAACAGTATCGCTGGAATTTGCGTGAAGGACGAGAGTCCGGCTATCCGGAAACGTTCTCACGAAGAAGTGCAACTCTTTGGAAACGATCACCTTGGAAATATCACCATCCACCGAGTTGTTATTATTGAGCAGCACCAAGCCGGAATCGGCATCGGCTGCACTTGGGATCGCGAAATCAACCGAACAACAACGAGCATCGTCGATCTCGTGGTGAACTGCTCTACTCTCGGCGTCAGCAGGGGAATTTAGAGCTTCCACGGCTTCAGAATTGGGACAACCCTGCGCACAAGGGCCGGTAGTAGCATGCGCCTTGTCGGTCTCCCACGAATCAGAATGAACCATCGCCGAGAACGCCTTGAGAACGCTATAATCCATTGAATTCTCGCTGTCCTGGGCACCTGCTATCGCAATTCCGGCCGGAACAAACCCAATCTCGGACCACCCAACCAAGAGTCTCTCATCATCCATCATCCCCTCACAATCACCGCAGGTTCCCAACAGCGGGTTATCATCTTCTGGAGGAGGAGGAGGATCGATGCATGGGATGAACTCATCGGGGTCGTCCCTCCTGGCCTTGATCAACGGATGGCACGCAGCACAATCCCCTTCGTCCGTCATGAACTCGTCTTCCTCGAATTTCCTCTTCAGGAAGGGCTTTTGCTCCGCACACTCGGTGCCTGTGCTGTCATCGACCCTACTACTACTTCGCAGCAGAGCCTCTAAAGAAACCGTATCACCAAACGACCTCTTCGCCATAGGCTTCGTCTGAACCTCTGCATACCAAAAGGAGGCGGCGCTGCTGATGATGATGATGAGGACGACACCATGCAATCAAGGACATAACAGAGCTCATGTAGGATGGAAGGATCGAGGGAATACCCAAAATCATAAAAAGAAAAAACGAAAGAAAATGAAAAAGAAGACCAAGAACGGGAAAATTCCCAGAAACCCAAATCAGAATTTCACAAACCCCAACGAGAACCCACGAAGCCGAAAGCAAGAGGTATCAGAAAGCAAAAGCCCCAAACACCCAGTTGAATGCACCATCTTCCGAGTTCAAGAAAAAGGAACAATTTGAAGAAATAGAAATGCCAATAACAGAAACTACATAAAGAGTAATAATAGCCCCGCAGAAAAGAAGCAGGCAGGCAAAGACCGAACCCCGAAAACCAACAACACAAAAAGTAAGACACAAGAAGAAGAGACGAGGCGAGGGAGAATCAAAACCATCTGTAATTGTACACGCTTCGGGTTGGTCTGAATTATGTAACCTTGCTAGTTCAACCTTAGCAAACGGGTCGGCGTCAGTGGGACTCTGCGGATCGGGTTTATCCGGACCCGACCCTAACTAAACCCTATAGGATCCAGGTATGGTGATAAATAAGAAAACCCTATTAAGACTCGGCTTAAGACCCGAAGGTCCCATTAATACATGGACCTGGGTATAGTTTGTGAGATTTTATACCAGACTCGGACCCGACCCGAGTTTTGATTAATACCAGTAATTTTTCAATGTTAAAATGATAAAAAATATTACTTTACTGGGTATGGTCCTGATCTAGTTCACGTAGTTCTTATCGGGTCTGGGTATGTTTTTTCTTATAATAGAATCGATTAAACTCGAGTCTGGACCTGATACCATACCCAAAATTCTGGTCCAAGTCTGGTTTTACCTGGGTCCAAACCAAGTCCGACCCGTTGACACCGGATTCTGACTTGGATGAAGATGGGGTACACTTTCACGACCTAAACGGGTCAGGTTTTGTCGGGCTTTTAGATCAAACTTGGATTTGGAGTTGGGTTCTAACGCAAAATTGTTTAAGCCAATGTCGAGTCTGATTAGTAATCGGTTATGCCTTTCTCTATCAGATCTAATTGAAGATACTAGAATTCAGTCAAATGTCCAAACAAAACTCTGACCCATTTCCAACTCCAGTTTAGGCCTTATGGGGGTCCAGTCCCGCCCTGACCTCGAGAACCCAAAAATGATTGCTGCTCTCTGACTGACCGTGGCCAGAGAAATATCCATTTGATCATAGGTTTAGATCATCCTACAGAACGTGATTCTACTTTTTTTTATAGAATCACATCTACTTGAATTGCAAACATTAATCAAATTGTCAATAGGTAGGATTTTGTTCAGACACAGGTAAATCCAGACCTGGATCTGTCTTTCAGGTGCCACACCCAGTAAAATAATCTTTTTTATATCAAAAATCACATGTCTAAACCAGAACTAGGGCAAGACCTCGATCTGGTATGAAATTCACAAACCATACCCGGCTTCATATAGTAATCGGGTCCTTTTGGATTGACACAACCTCTAATCCGACTTCTTTTTTTATCACCAAACCCTAACCTTATAGGATTTGGTATGGATTGCTCCGGGTCAAACCCAACCCCTTTGACACCCCTATCCTAAGGATCAAGGTGCAATTGGATTGAATTTGATAATACCTTAACTCAATCCTATTATGACCAATGTTGTGAGAGGCGTACGCCTTAGTACCTGAAGCTTACGCCTCAGAGGCGGGGCGCACGCTCAAGGTACTGAGGCGTTGCTGTGATGCGCCCCTCATCAACCTCCGACCAGTTGTGACCACCGACCACCAGAGTTGCTGTGTTGCAGCTGCTGCTCAGTCTTCTCTGACCACCGGACGATCGGCATATCCCTCGCTTCCGTACCAGCTGGGCGGGTGGTCCTTCTCTTACTGCCTCCCCTCCCACCGCTTCACTTCCATTCCAGTTGTGAGAGGCGTACTCCTCAGAGGCGAAGCGCAGGCTCAACGCCTCGCTTCGCCTCATCGCATTCAACAACCTTGATTATGACCCTCAAGGAAGGTCTAGACACCGGGGTAGCACAGGAGAGATGACAAAGAAGGGGTTGGCTACCTCAGCAAAAGCTAAGGAAAGAGATAGAGAAAGTATGGAGTGTCCTTTGGTGAGAGAATTCAAAGTGGTTAGGGGGGTGGAGCGGTTAGGGAGAAGCTGAAAGGGTTATTCTCTAAAGCCCAATTCTCTAGCCAATGTCTCTTAGATATCACTAGGGTTACGTGTGACGCTAATGACTTTGACGTTTATTAATTGATCTTTTAACGGTTGTTGGTAGAATTCAAAAGCCAAAAGAGGCGTACATCACCATATTATATACAATTATCATCCTCATCAATACATCTCTTCATTGCTCATTCATTCCATTCTTCCACCATCTGTGTATACATTAGCACATAAAACACATCCAAAACATAGTGTGTATCCTTCTCATGCCTAACAGCTGGCATTGTAAAAGCATATTATGACCCATCTACAAAAAAGAAAAAAAAGAAAAAAAAAAGACATGTATACCTTCAAATATACGACGAGAAATAAAAGAAAAAGATATCGCTAGATGCCAAAAAAACTTCATGAAAACAACTGAAAGTTGGCAAAAAATAAATAATAATAACAGGTGTCCTTCAAAAACCCACAATTCATGTGTGGCGCAATAAGAAAATAGCATGTAGTGATGGAACCCACAAGAAGGGGTACTGGCACAAGGCAATGACCACATGTATCATCTAAACATTAAAAAATATAAAGTTGTTTAATTGAAACCAAACCATCCAAAACAATGTTAAAATTTTAATAAAAGCATGACATGTTTTTTAGCGCTTTTAAGGTCAATTTTTTAATTAAATGTTTTTTAACACTTTTAAGGTTGTGTGAAAGCATGACATGTTTGGTTTCAATTAGTTGTAGGTACAATATTATCATCAAATCCAATCTGGTAATGCACATAAATCTTTTTTTTTATTATGGTGTCAATAAGTCACCCAAGTAGAACGCCCATGATTAAGATCAAGCCACTGTTATAATCCTATTTTAGGCTATCACGGATATTGTAATCTAAAAACTTTTATTTCTCTTGAAAATGAGGTTGAATGTAGCCAATATCATATCTTTTTTTTTTTTAAGGCAAGCTTGAGTTAGGCAAACCCCCGACAATTATTATTCAATGTATCACTGGGGTATGAACCCGCAACATCCCACCACAAGAAGACATGCACTGACAGCTCCTACCAACCACACATATACTCCATTGGTAGCCAAGATCATATATGATTAGCTGGATCTTGGTCAATGGATTCAGATTTGGATTCAAGTTCAGATGATGAAAAGCTAATATCATATGCGATATATATCCATGAAATCCACATCATTTCATATCCATCAAATTTGGTAATAAAACATCAAAACCATATCTGTATCTGATTACAATTCAATATGGTTTTGCTTACCAATCCTCTTAAAATAAGTCACTTTTGATTAGATATCAGACAAATTTTGATGTGTTGCCATTCTTACCTATAACTATGGATCCTCCTTGTTGTTATATATAAATTTCTTCTTATTAGTCTCTTGTTTTTCATTAAATAAAGGTTGCATATGGATAAGCATACACACATTCATAAACACCATAGCCTCTTGCGAGATTCGAGCTTAAGACACTTATATTAAGGTACTGAAATTTTGTCCATGCATCTTGGGAGTGAAACAAAAGTTGTTAGCACAACCACATGCAATTACTTTTTTTTATAGGTATGTGTGAGTATTCTATACGGTAAAGGAATCCATTTTTTAGCATGGTGGGATAATAACAACTTAACTAATGGTTATAAACAACTCTTTTAATATAGAATATGGATGCAATGTCATATTCACTAAGAACAACCCTTTTTTAAAAGTTTTTTAACAGAGAAAATACCATGCATATCACATGTAAATAAATATATAATGGTTGGTAATTAGAGGCCTTGTGTAAACTTTTTGTCAATTAGTTTGGAGGAGAATTTCAAATTAAAGTTCAACGCTGAAATAGAAATAAAAATTTTGATTCAAAACCAAATAAAAAACTCAAAACTATGGTTGAGTTAAACATGTTAACTCAAATTTGATTTCAAAGTAAAATTTAAAGTTAAATCAATGATGAATTTTTACTAGAATTTGAATTCAAAGTTGGATTTTGTTTTTGAATTTCAATTAAAATTAAAATTAAAATTCAAACTTTGTTAAATTTTAATTGAGTCTTGAAGTTAATTCAAATTTGAATTTAAACTCAAAATTCATATTCAAATACTATTTCATAACAGAGATTAGAATTGAATTTTGAACTCAAACATAAACATTGAAATCCAGATTCGATGTTACATAAACTTAAATTTTTAAATCAATATAGAAACTCAAACGTGAAGTTTAATTAAACATGCAAATTCATGTTTGATTTGAATATGAAATTTAAAGTTAAAATTAATGTTGACTTTTTAACTAGGATTTAAATTCAAACTTGGATTTTGTTATTGAATTTCGATTGAAATTGAAATTCAAAATTGGATTTCATTATTGAATTCCAATTGAAATTGAAGTTCAAACTCCATCCAATTTCAATTCACTCTTGAAGTCAATTCAAATTTAAATATAAATCCAAAGACAAACCATTTCTTGTGAAGAGAAATGTGAAATAGTAAGTAGTTCATAAAGAATTCCAATTATTTATTCAAATATTTTAAACCTTTTAGCTCATGTAAATTGGTTATGCAGATTTTAAATACTAAGAGCAAGGTTATAAGTATTGTATTGATACTTGTAATGGTAAGGCCCAAATTAAGACTATATTTGTAACATCCCAATTTTTATAACCTGAAAAATGGTCAATTTTTTTTTTTGAAATACTTTAACAAATACAGCAGAAAAACTCATCGGGTATAAAACTTTGTGTGCTACTTTTCACAATCATTTGTATCATACAATTGTAGAATTAAAAGGAATTCAAACATCCATACGATAATAAAAAATCAAATGTCCACAACTGTCATAATCAATTGTATTTGTCCTTCGAGTTAAAATTAAAAATAATCAGAGTCTAAAATATTCGGAGGCAAAGGAAAGGTAGGCTCAGTCTTCGTCACAACCTTACGTCTTTCTCGTGTAAGTTGTTACTCATTACCTGGAAAATATTAAAGCATATAGGGTCAGACATAACATGTCCCAGTAGAGTGAAATATATTAAACTTATGAAATAGAATACAAAGTAGGAATTTCATTAGATTTTTCATAATTTAGAATTTCAGTTGACGAAATTAAACAAGTGTGCACCAATTCATTCATTCAAAGCAATTAAAATGCATGAACAATCAATATGCATGAACAATTAATATGCATGAACTTACCAAATGTAGAAACCCTTTGATCCATGTATTGTTTCTTATCGTTAATTACGTTTTTTTTCTTACATGATGCATGCTATGCGTAATAAATGAATTTACATATTAGGTTTCACTTCTTAGCTATGTTGGTACGACACAGACTTGAAAACTGGATTAGGACCATGGCGTACGGATATTTTTATATATAAGGGTGGCTTTGATCTGGCCAGACACATTTTCTCAGTGATAGGGTGAGACGATAATTCGAGAGAGATTCCTAATACATTTAATCTTGATGCATCAGATTTTTTTATGAGTATTTTTAGCTCTCTATGCTGCAGTCTAATGCAAAGGTTTCCCCATAAAATTATGGGAGGAGAGAAGCAACATTCTGTGCTCGAAACTTACTTGACCCATGAAGTTTTGTACCACTTGTCACTCTCCCAGCAAGTATCTTTTACTTGAGATGTCGTATTATTTTACTTGATTACTTGATATCTTTTATGAAATCATAATTGAATCCATGAAAAGGATTCAGCCTTATATAGGGCAATGGATGTGCTTACACATCAATGAAACATTCATTCATTCATGCCTTAAAACATAAACATGTGCATATACATAAATGATCATTTCATACATTTTCATGCTTTGACAATCACATATGCATATACATGAGTAATGTGGTAAAGAAATATGTCCTTTATGCATCCACATAATTGTAACATCAACATCCTTATCAATGACATCATCATCATGATAACATGTTCAAGCATGCAGCCACACTCAGCATTTAAGATGAAACATTGCACTTTACATGTTGAACCCTTCGGTCCCTTAATTAATGCTTAGTCCCCCTTTCGACAACAACTGTAACCATTATAATATTTTTTCATTGCAATATGGTAGACACAACATGTATTGTATTAAATCAGACATGTATATGCAAATACATTATGCATACAAATCATATAGAATTTTTCATGAAACGTAGATAACTACGCATGAATCAGAGTTGGACCCTTAGACCAACTTCAAAAATGCAAAACTCTCAACTTTATCCGATTGTTACAGAGTTCACAAAAAAAATTGCATTAAGTGAACATAACTAAAATTTTCACAGATCATCTAAAAGTTTGACAGCTTTCCGTAGGCACAAACCGTTCGTAAAAATTCTTCCGTATGAGAGAGTTACAAATATTTTACTATAGACATATCAGATTGTGTTTCAACTATGGCATAATTGTTCTCCGATCATGAGCAGAGCTAAAAAATTCACAGAAGGTAGGAAATTTTGTTAGCTTTGCAACGCAATAAACTACTCATCAAAACTCTTCCACATGAGAGAGTTATGAGTGTTTTATTGGTCGAATGTCTGACTGAAAAACTATAATTTCGGGTCTATGCATTCGGGTGCGCCTAAATCGGGTCACCCGAATCCGTATACCCAAATTTTTTTTATCTAATTTAATTAAAAACCATAATCAAACTACACATGCAAATCTGATCTAATATCATTAAGACAAATCATATTTTTCCTCAGCCATTTGGCCAAAAAAATACAACCATCTCACACATGTATTATTTTCTCAGAAATTAATTTGGGAAAATACACAATTAACAAAATAAATCATAGAATTTACATGCAAATAAAATTCAAAAAAAATCTACAAAAATCATAGTGTATGTACATAAACATAATCTATCAACTACAATTAAAAATAGCATTGATCTAACTACGAAATTCATTATTTTTCTTAATTTACCAATTTCTTTTCTAAAAAACCCGATATGACTAAAATTGCGATATCTCAAAATTTTGACTATAAAAATTCACCAAATTTTTACAGAATGTCTACAACAACCTACTCTACTAATACAAATAAATATTTTTCAGAAAATTATAGCATAATTTGTGTATTTTCAAAATTTATAGATTTATTTTTTGAGAAACCGGTTTTTGAGCAAAACCTATTTTTAAAAGGAGTTTCTCTAGGAAAACCCTTCTTTTTCCATCTTTTGATAGCCCTAAGCCAAACCCACGTATGGAAGGGTTTGTTTAGGATCTATTCTTATGAAAAAATAGTAAAATTGATGCTACAAATTCTGTTTCGCAAGAAAAGTATAAATCCACCTACCTTTTGTCAAAAAAACCGCTCCTACATGAACCGACGGATCTTTGCACACAATCCGATCAATCCATGCATACTACAACCTCATATGCACCCTCCTTAAGCTCTCCTTAGTCACGTGGAGGTCTCTCTTATTGGCCCAAGAGAGAAAAATCTAAGGGATAGGGTGAGAAAAAGAGATAAAAGAGAGGGTTTTGGGGGGGAGAGAGAGAGAGAGAATTTTAAGAGAACTGCGGGAAAATTCTAAAGAGGCAAAATAGGGGGGCATGATTCTCACCACTTATTATATAGACCCTTGGATTAGGTCAAGGGCCGGGATGAATCCTAGCCCTTGATCTAATCTAAAAAAAAATCTAAATCTATTTGATGTTACTTGCCCTTTTCGAATGTTTTTTTTTTATATCTTTATTTGTTTGAAACATAGCCTAAGCACTATATAATATACCTTACATATATTACATAGTATATATTATATTAATACTTAAAAGAGTAAGAAAGGGTGGTCGACCCCCATGGGTTGGCCCTAGGGTGGCAAAATCTGACCCGACCCGCCAACCCGCTTCTTAGCCGGGTTAGGGTTTGGCTTAAATGGGTTCATGTCGTAAACAGGTCAACCCGCCTAACCCATTTATTAAACGAGCCGTGTTCGTGTTAGTGGTATGCCAACCCGCCAACCTGTTTGACCCGTTTAATAAACAGGTTAGGCGGGCGGGTCAACCCATTTACATGAACCCGTCAACCCGCAACTCGTTTATCTATCTATCTATCTCTCTCTCTCTCTCTATATATATATATATATATATATATATAAACTTATCTAACCCTAACTCCTAACTTTACACTTTAGTCACCCACCTAACTCCTTCCTATCCAGCCACAACCGAGAGCCCGAGACCTCTCCTCTCCAGTGGTGGTGTGCGCCTGTGCGGTTATCGTGTCTATGTTATCGAGTTGACCCGTTTAATAAACTTGTCAACGTGTCATGTAATCATGTCGTGTCGACCTGACCCGTTTATTAAACGAGTTAACCATGTCGTGTCGGGTTACCCATTTAATAAATGGGTTGTGTTCGTGTTTACCACATCCAACCCGTTTAATAAACGGGTCATGTTCATGTTGAGGTATTCTGACCCGCCAACCCGACCCGATTGCCACCCCTAGTTGGCCCCCTTTCAATAATATTCAACTTGCTTGCCAAGCAAGCAAGTTGACTTTTCTTGTTTTTTTTTTCTTTCCTTTCTCCATTCTTCTCTTTCTTTCCCTTATGGGTCCAGCCCTTTCTAGACCCCTTCGTGTGTCTTTCAAAAGTGACACCCCCCTATGGGGCTCATTTTTAAAATTTTGGAAAGTTTTGACTTTCCAACCTTTTTCTTTGATTTTTGGAAACTTTGGTTTTTAACTGAAATTTTAAGTTTGTTTTTGTTTAAATCAATTTAAACTTTAAATTAGGATACCACATAGGATGGGAGGGTCCACCTATGGACTTCAATCATTTTATAAATTCTAGTTAATTTTTGAAATCCATTCAATGAAATTCAAGCTAAATTCATTCCAAAATAAATTAAAATACTTTCTAAATTAAATCAAAATTCACATAAATTCTAATGAATGTAATTTAAGTCAATTCACACCTAACTAAATTTTGTTAGTTTATTTCCAAAGTTTTAAGCTTCTAAATTATTTATTTTAATTAATTCATCTAGGGTTAAAATCTGAATTTTATCGAAAAATATGATTCAAAATTCCAAATTCACCTTAAATTATACTTAAATTCTAAATGTTATTGAAGCCTAAATTAACTTTGAATTTTAATTAAATTTAAATTCAAATCTTTATAAATTCAAATATAAATGTTCATTTATTTCTTAAGGGTTAACTTGAATTCTTCAAAAACAATTTCTAAAAAATTCAAACCTCAATGGGGTCGATGAGACCCAAGGGCGTGTAAGGGTTTCTTTCCCAAATTATTAATATTTTCTAAACCTTATAGCATTATCATTATGAAGCTTTTCTTCTGAAAATATCATTTTCTCAATAATTCACTTCGAAACAATTCCTACCCGAGTCGACAGGACCTGTTGTCGTATTGACTATTTGATTTCATTTTGGTTTTGTACATTAGGTTTCAAACTTGAATTAACATTCGATTAAGTCTTAAATTAGATTTGAATTAACTCCAAATCCAATTATATTATTCGAGACAATTATTGAATCTGAATTCAAATCCAAATCGGATCCAAATTCGAATTTCTGAATCAGAATCCAGATTGATAAAACTTTAGAAATTGAAATCAAAATTCAATAAGATTTTAAATTAAAATATATACTTAGTTCAAATTTTGACTAAGATTAATACTCAGATTAGATCCGGTAAAACTCAAAACCCTGATTAGACTAAATTCTCAACTCAAACTTTATTTTGAATATCAAATAATACTTAAATTATAATTAAATTTATAGCTTAATTTTGAATAATATTTTAGCCTTAATCTACTATTATTTCTCATAAAATATCAAAAAAATGTGGGCATTACAATATTGTATCGTATTGTATGGTAAAATATCATAAATTTTAAATAAAAAAATCAAGAAAAGCTAACAAATCAAGAAAAATAAAAAAATAGCAAAAATTCTAACAAAATTATATCACATGAAACAATTATGAATTGCACAAAATACAACTATAAAATCACATATGAAACATTTATGTCTCTATGAGCTATATAAGACACTATAAAACATCAACTATTATAGAAGCATAAATAATATTGATGAATATCTTACAAGAACAATGCAAAATATTAAATATCTTGCAATTAAGAACATGTCACATGACTCATTTTTTCATATCACATAAACAAAAATATTATGGCAAGAGTTTTATTCAATTTTCAATCACTTTTCACTCATTATTTGAGTGTTTCATTACCATGCCGGATCATTTGATGCCATATTTTTTAGAGGAGTGTAGAGCCTGCTTTTTACCTTGATATAAATCTCTAATTTCTGCAATTCTAACTGTTGGCGGGGGCAAGGCAAACATTTTTTTTAAGGCTTACTTTGTAATTTTACTCGTAATAAAGATTTTTTTACCTTAACTCACTTCAGTGAAAAAATAATGAAAATGCACTTTTACTTTAGCAAACTGCAAAATATCTCTTCCTTGTGCACGAATCTGCCCCCAAATCACCCTCACTAGTCCTAGGGTGTGTGGATAATTGTCCAATGACTTCCACACAAATGAGAGAGTCGGCAAGGTCTTTAAAATCCAAAACTAAAAACATGTGATTTGGTCATTTTTTAAGAGTGTTGACCTTGTATCGTATGATATGATTATGTATTGTATGATACATATGATACAATTATGATATGCACTCGTATCGCGATACGAGTGAGTATCATTTTGATATTCTAAATAGTAATGATACATATCATACAAAAATGGTATAATACTACAACATCGACTAAGAGTTAGTGTCTCACAGTGACCAAACGGTGTGCACTCAGTGTTTGTGTTGAGGAATATTTATTCCCCCTGAGAAGGATATAATACAACTATCTTCTCTTTTGTCTTGATAGTTTTCATGTCATCATGTCTGGAAACCAGAAAACAACCACGCACACACAAGCACACACATACAAAGGCATTTAATTGTTTGAAATTGTGTTAAGTTGGCTTTTAAGTATGTCTTATATATGTCTCACTGGTTATTGAATATATTCAGTTATTACAAGAAAAAGTTCATAAGTATGAGGCACACTATCAAGAATGGGATAAGGAGAAGATGAAAATGATGTCATGGGTAAATAATTGGTCCATTTTCTCAATCCTTTTCTGCATCTATTTTGTGTCCTTGAACTCTAAATGATGTTGGCAAATAGTAAGCTTTCTACTTTATTTATGCATCTGCACACAAACAAACTCAAAATTGCATTTATAGGGGTCTATGTAAGTGGATATGCTTCTTTGAAGCTTACGCTTTTGAAGTCATTAGTATTAGTATTTCATTCCCTTGAAAGCATAATGTTCAGGGTCCATTTGCATGTCAAGAAATCCCTTTTTCTGTGGTAAAGGTTTTTTTTTTCCTGTGGGGACTGCACAGTCAACTGTGGCACATGCAAATGTGAAATGGATTTTTCGTAGAAAGCTTCTCGCCTATCTTATTTTTTCTTTGCAACACCCCCATTTACTACAAAAAAAAAGTCTGACAGGGGGTGGTGGGACTTTGTTTCAGCGGTAACATTCTCGGCACTCTTTTTTATACAGAGAGTGTTTGTCTCACAAACGACCCTAAGTTCATCTGTAAATAGTTGGCCCATCTGTTCATTTGTTCCCCTTACCTAAAGTTCAAGGATATTTTACACATTTCTGAAGTAGAAGGGTCAGACGTCATCTCAATCTATTTGTTCTTTAGATTTAATATTTCAGGCAGATTATGCAAGCTCATGTTTTGTCTGGAGACTCTGCACATCTAGAAGTAGATTTGATGGAATTGAAATTTTGTTTTGAACCATGGAATTTATATTCCACCTAAACAAGAAACTGGTAATACTTCATATGTTCTATCCCCTCCCCATTTTATGTGGAATGCAGATTATGTACTTCATGCAGTTAACAAAGGAAAGGTGTCAATGGCATACAATGAGATTCAAATTCAACAAACCAATTGCACTTTGACTTTTCTTGGGAAAGGGTAAACAGGAAATACATGGTTTGTTGTTGAGTGCTTATTTGATATGCATACATCCGCCTAAATATATCTTCTAAAATTCTCGACCTAGAAGGATCTTTTTTACTTTGAGATATTCATGTGTTATCAATTATCATTTTAATGTTCTTATTATTCTTTGAATAGAAAAAACAGCAAGGGCCAACAGAGATTAACACAGATCAACTTTGGTGTTTGGATCAAAGTTTGATGAAGCTGGTACTTTTGTTACTCCAACAGTTTTAGTGTGCAATCACATCATACATGATTGCACCTATTAGGGTTACCATTTTCCTTGCTTTTCACTGTAGTTAGTGGAATGTTGTTGGCCTGCTGTTAATCATAGTTATGTTTGAACCTCAAAGTGGTACCCAAGTCTGGAAGTACCAGATCCAGTATAGGTTCATTTCGATGGCAACCCTTCTTTCATGTCAGTGTCTCTTTTGCATTTAAGATAAGGCTATGGAGATTTTGGGGAAAAAGCTTCAAAGTTTGCAAACGACAACATCTAATTCAAGGCTTGTTTTTTAAACTCGCTTGATCGAGAATTCATTTTCTGAGAAGACGTGAAAAGTTTAGGCTACTTTTCATTTATCTGAATATACAACTCTCTAGATGTGTACGTGAGACGAATCAGGTTTGGGCTACTATAGAGTCGAGCTTGGGCCAACCCGATCAGTCTTATAGGGCTTGACCTGACCCATCTAGCTCTCAACCTGATGAGACCAAAACCAAACCCATCCCCAACCCTGCAAGAGTTCGATTGGTTTTTGGTTGGCCATTGGTTAGGTCCACTTGTTGGGCACTAAGGGGTCTCGGGTTGGGTCAGCACGGTGGGACCCATACCCGCACTTCCTAAAAGTCAAGAAAATTGAAGCAAATTTCATCAATATTTTTACAATATGTGACTATATAATTCTATTGCTTAGGTTATACAGATCTAAATTAACATGAAAACATCTCACCTTATAAAGTTGATAATCATTCTTCTAACTAATGTCAACGGTTATAAGAGTATGCCAAAGACCGATGATCAGAGGGGAAGCCGACGGAAACCTCAGGGGAGAGAAACCCTAGCAGGGCACTTCTAATTTGATTTTAAAATTTAACTTTAGGTAACACCAAACTTGTATTTTGATATTTAAGTTTGAGTTCAAATTGAATTCAAATCTTAGTTTTGGAATAATATTTGAATGTGAATTTTGAGTTTAAATTAAAATTTGAATTAACTTTGAGATTAAATTGAAATTGGATAAAGTTTGAAATCGAAATCCAAATGAAATTAAAAAACAAAATCCAACTTTGAATCTAAATTCTAATTAAAAATTTAACATTGATTATGACTTTAAAATTTAATTTGAAAGCAAATTTTAATTTTCATATATAATTGAACTTCAAGTTTGAGTTTTAAATTTGGTTTTGAATTAGAATTTTGAATTCAATTCATCTTTGAACTTGAATTTGAAATTCTAATTTGATTTGAAAGTTTAAGTTTAGGTAACATCAAACCTATATTTCAATATTTAAGTTTGAGGCAAATTTAATTCAATTCTCAAATTTGGAATAATATTTGAATATGAATTTTGAGTTTAAGTTAAATTTTAAATTAACTTCAAGATTGAATTGAAATTGGATGAAGTTTGAATTAAAAAACAAAATCCAACTTTGAATTCAAATTTTTAATTAAAAATTCAACATTGATTATGACTTCAAATTTCACATTGAAATCAAATTCTCATTTGCTTGTTTAATTAAACTTTAGGATTGAGATTTTAATCTGGTTCAAAACAAATTTTTTAATTCAATTCAGCTAATTCTAATTTGATTTAAAAATTTAAGTTTAGGCAACATAAAACCTGTATTTCAATATTTAAGTTTTAGTTCAAAATTAAATTTGAATCTCAAATTTGGAAATGTAGTTTAATATGAATTTTGAATTTATATTTAAATTTGTATTAACTTTGACAATTAATTAAAATTAGATGAAGCTTGAATTTGAATTTCAACTTGAATTCAATAATTAAATTCAAGTTTGAATTCAAATCCTAGCTAAATATTTAACATTAATTTTGTAACGCTTCGGATTTCCAAAACAAATCTAAGTTCAAATTTTCATGAATTTCTTCTTCTTTTTTCTTTGCAGCAGAACTTTAGAAAACTTTTAGCGGCGAAATCAGACGATAATGAGTCGTCGATTTTAGAAAACTCTAGGCACATCACAGGTATGTGGCCAAGCACCCCTTGACCACCAAGGTGTTCTATTTATCAAAACCACTTATTTATTACAAACATCACTGCTTAAAAAAGTTGTATTGGTTCAATAAAAGGAAGCAGTACAACTCTATCTGGAGAAACCCTGAAACTCGATGCCGCCTTACTCCACATATCACAACACAGGTCTAACACCTGAAATCCCCATTAAACGGGGCCAAAACCACTGATGGTCTAGTAAGCAAGCAATCATACATCTATTCAACTCAAGTAAATGTGTTGACCACTTAGGGTCACAGTTCGCAATAACGGCGCTTAAGTCTCCACGACTTAGCGTATATTGCAAGAGTTTCCTCATGGCTATGAGTTGAACATTTGCTCGAGTCTTCATGACTTAGCGTAAGCCTCTTCAGGGCTGTGATTTGAATCTTTCGCTCATGTCTGCATGACTTAGCGCAAGCCTCTTCAGGGTTGTGATTGAATAACCTGCTCAAGTCTTCAAGACTTAGCATTGACCTCTTTAGGGTCTCAAAGGGATGTCAAGCTCAAGTCTTCATACTTGGCACATCTAAATCTAACGAATCTAAGAGCAAGCTTCTCGAGCTTTGCTTAGTCATGCGAGTACAACATGGGTCTTTGCTCAATCAGTCCAGTAGTATACCGACCATGATACCTTTCATAAGGTTATGCAGGACTTGACACAACAACGTTCATCTACTCATACATTCAATACATCGCTGAACCTAGAGCTAATGCATTGTTTCGATATTAATATTTCACCCCCTAGTACACAAGAGAACTCTTTGTTCAGGCATCAACGCGATGTTCTGAGGGTTGATTATTCTATGTGTTTTAGATACCCCAGAGGCTTGATGACCCCATCCATGTTAGGGCGGTATTCTCATACCGGGAGAACCCTAACAGGCCAATTTGGATGCATCATCTACTTGCAGTAGTTAGGTTCAATCATTAGATCTTAAGGATAACCACGACCTCAAACCCTTTGAGTGACTGAGGTCCCATTGAACTCTGTCAGGTTCAGTATCAAATATATGTCACTTAGGTTGTACCATCACCGTCTTCTATGATGAGCAAGTCCTGAAGGGGTCCGTCAATCTAACTGTTACTTGTTAGATATGATTTTGTCATTCGAACAAGCCAGTGTATGCTTAACTGAGCTTAATTGAGCTCTCGGCTCATTCAGTAATTCCTCCCTAACATGGACATTTAACCACGGGGTTCATAAGACATTTAAGTCTTATTCATATGCATGCTTAACTGAGCTCTTGGCTCTGCGGCCATCACGAGCATCTCACCTATTCGGGTGGACAATGTACTCTGACACGATGACCCTTACGAGTCTAGTTGTATAACAATATCCATGAGCATGCATATGACTCAATCTCTTTTGGATCGGCTGCTCAACGTGTTTTACCGTATCAAGCAGTTGGCCTATTCAAGGCATAAATATTACTCAGGCTCTACGACCCTTACGAGCAGTGGCTTAGTCAAGGTGCAACAACTACTCTGGCTTTGCGACCCTTATGAGTAAAGTGCTCTTATAGACGAAACATGGAAATGGGTCATTCTGGCAGCATTCCAACAACGGGGCATCCTTGTGTCATTCAACTGGTTCCAACAGCTCTTCTTCTAACCATTTCGACAACACTTCCTCTGCTTTGACGGCAGGAGTGAGCCTAACCTTTTTATGTTGTAGAAAGCACTGAAGGCATATGAGCAACACCTCCTCTGCATGATAGAGTAACATGCTCTGCTCTTTCTGAGTTTGGTTGAGCTTCTTCAGAACATTTTGCAGCACTCCCTCTCTTTAACTAAGGAAGCGTGTGTTTCTTTTATGCTCGGTGAGCATCTTTTCAGAATTTTCAGCAGCACTTCCCCTATTTGACAGGAAAATTGCTACACTTTAACTCGAGAATGGATGTGCATCGTTGTGCGTACTTTGCATCCATCAAAATTTATTGGAACCTTGAGCTATAGCCAGACCATACATAAATGACTTAGTCTTTACGAAAAAGCGGTTTTGCGCAAAAGCGAAGCCTTTTCAATAGGGGCTTCATTCATCAAGCAAAATCTTGATTGATGAGCGGCAAGGGAATCACATTGGCAATTTGGAGTTGATCTCTATTTGAATGCTCATTTACGCGCTTTGTATGTAATATAAGCAAAAACTTGTGCTTTATATAGCGATGGCATAAAGGAATGCATATACATATTGTTCGGGGGGTTAAACTGAGCGAAATATTCTATATATATAATTAAAGAAAGCAATGAAGCCTTGGCATTGTTCGATGCGACGACAAGACAAAATACGTAATTTAAGTGCATAATCAGAAATTATAGAAAGCAGAGAGCCTTGGCATCATACGACACGATGGTAAATTATAAATTACATTTAAGCAAGAGCCTTGGCGATATATAACACGACGGTAATCTCAAGACAATATATGCGAGAATCGGCATCCAACGATAGTTACAAGGCGAGCGCGTGAACACCGAAGTGTTCTAGAGGACTAAAACAAGAACTAAGGCAAGATACTATTTTTAACTGCGCATTCAAATATATATCCAATGATAGTTACGATGCGAGCGCGTGAACACCGAAGTGTCCTAGAGAGCTCAACCAAGAACTAGGGTGAGATACTACTTCAGAAGGTATATGCTATATACAAACAAGCAAATACTTGAGAGAGATGGATCAACAAAACGAACTTACTTCAAATCACGAAAGAAACAACTATGAAATGCTCTAACTGCTTCGAACGTGGTTTGAACCTTCCTTTGAGAGGTCAGACTAGGTCAGATGAAGTCGACCTAGTTGAGAAAGAGGAAGAGCAGATCAAGTTGCTCAACCCAAGTGGTTTGAACCAAACTAAGTTCAGTCCAAGTCAACTGGGTTCAGCAGGTTCAGACTTAACCTAAGCTGGCTGGGTCTGGGTTCATAAAATCAAACCAAGGTTTGGGACCAAAAGGGACTTTGACTTCAAAACCAACTAGGTTCAAGTCAAGTCAACTAGGTTTGGACCAGGTCAGGCAAGCTAGGACCAGATCAGGCAGGCTCAAACCAAGTGGGCTAGGTAGGGGAGGTTCTAGAGAGTGAAAAGGGAAAGGGACGATTTTTATGATTTAGAGAGAGGGGGGCATGACTATTTATAGCCAATATTACTTGGCCCCCAAGTAATCCCACCTCTTCTGGATTTTTTTAGAAAAAAGGCTATAAAAATCTAGAGCATATTTTTTGAGAAATATTTTTGTGGGTCCCACCAACATTTCTGTGGGTCCCGCAAAAATTTTGGGTTTTCGACATTTTTTTTTCTGAAAAATTTTGAGTACGCCATTCTCTTCTTATTGACGTAACTAGGAAAGTTGGCTCGTACAAATCTCTTGATTTTATTCAAGAAGAAAGTTATGTCTCCCTGATGGTTTTAGCATATATTCGCGAAGATACGAATATCTTAAGTATAACTGGTTCATAGAAATCGATTCATTTCGCATTTTGAGTATAAATACTATTTTCACCTAGAAATGCCTCATGAATTTTATTCAGAAGTTGTCTGAAAAAATTACGGGTCTTACAAATTTTCACTTTAAATTTTACTTTTAAATCAAATATGAATTTGCATGTTTAATTAAACTTCAGGTTTTTGTTTCTATATTGATTTGAAATTTTAAGTTTAGGTAATATCAAGCTTAGATTTCAATATTTATGTTTTTATTCAAAATCCAATTCAAATGTCTCATATAGAATAGTATTAAATATGAATTTTGAGTTTAAATTCAAATTTGAATTAACTTCGAGATTGAATTTAAATTTAATGAAGTTCGAATTTGAATTTGAATTAAAATAAAAAAATAGTATCAAACTTTGAATTCGAATTCTAAAAAAAAATCATTATTTATTTAACTTTAAATTTTATTTTGAAATCAAATTTGAACTTGCATGTTTCAATTTTAGTCTTGAGTTTTAAATTTGGATTTAAAACAAAAATTTTAATTGTATTTCAGCTTTAAACTTGAAATTGAAATTTTATATTTGATTTGAAAATGTAAGTTTAGGTAACATCAAAATTGAATTTCAATAATTTAGTTTGAGTTTAAAATTGAATTTGAATCTCTAATGTGCATTAGTATTTGAATATGAGTTTTAGTTTAAATTCAAATTTGAATTAACTTTGAGATTAAATTGAAATTTCAAATCCAAGTTTGAATTCAAATTCTAATTAACGATTCATCCTTTATTTTTACTTTGCAACAAAATTTAAACCTGCGTATTTAAATCAACTTCAAGTTTGATTTTTTAATTTGGTTTCTAATTTATATTTCTAATTCAGTTTCAACTTTGAACTTGAATTTAAAATTATAATTTGATTTTAAAATGCAAGTTTTGGTGGCTTCAAACCTGAATTTTAATATTTAAGTTTGGGTTTAAAATTGAATTTGAATGTTGGATATGAAATAGTATTTGAATATGAAGTTTGAGTTTAAATTCAAATTTTAATTGACTTCAAGATTGCATTAAAATTGAATGAAGTTTGAATTAGAATTTCAATTAAAATTCAAAAGTGAAATCCAACTTTTAAGTCAAATTTTAATTAAAATTTTAACATGGATTATAATTAAATTTTGCTTTGAAATCAAATTTGAATTTGCATGTTTAATTCAACTTTAGGTTTGAGTTTAATTTTAATTTGGTTTCGAATGAATTTTTTTTAGACAAAATTAGCTTTGAACTTGAATTTAAATTTGTAATTCGATTAGAAAATGTATGTTTATGTAACATCAAACCAAAATTTCAATATTTAAGTTTGATTTCAAAATTGAATTTGAATCGTGTATGAGGAATAATATTTTGATATTAATTTTGAATTTAAATTCAAATTTTAATTAGCTTCAAGATTAGATTGAAATTGCATGAAGTTTGAATTGGAATTTCAACTGGAATTAAAAAATGAAGTCCAACTTTCAATTCAAATTCTAATTAAAAATTCATCATTTATAATAACTTTAAATTTTAATTTTCATGTTTAATTCAACTTTAGGTTTAAGTTTTTAATTTGGTTTTGAATCATTACTTCTAATTCAATATTGGCTTTGAACTTGAATTTAAAATTCTAATTTGATTTTAACATTTAAGTTTAGGTAACATCAAACTTGGATTTGTGGATTCCCTATAGGATTTTCGAAAAAAAAAAGATTTCCACAAAAAAATTAGAAAAGATCCAAAACCCATATCTGAATTTGAGATGATTGTGGGTTTTTTTCTTCAAGATCTCACACCTTTTGGACTTCGTTGAGTAGGGATCAACCAGATCAGGAACCTACAATCTTCATTTTGGGGCGGCAATATTGTGAATGTATGTACCTGAGGAATGATCCTACAAAGAATACAAGCTTGGTGGCGGGAGCCACCAAGACTCGAAAAAAACATGAAAACCACCAAAAGTATATCAATGTTGGGATTATAACACTTAGAAAAACATATAAAATGATTAAAACAAAGATTAAAAACAATCGAATCTCACCCAAGCTTGGGAAACCTTTTCTACGTTCGACAAGTGCAGTAATATGAGCAACACTTCAGCTTGGCACAAACTCAAAATGGGTGTGAGATTAAGGATCTGAGTCCAGAGTGGGATTGAACTAGGTTAAGTTAGTTAGGCTAGATGTACTAGGCTATATTCAATTCTGTAGGGATTTTAACACAAGAAGGGCACTAGGAGAGAGAGTCCAAATCCTTCATGGGCTAGGCAACTTTTCGAATATGTTTTATGTGTATTGAGGATCCAATGAAGGTTGGATGGTTGTTATTAGATTAATTTTGAATAAAGGACTATGATTTAATTTGGAGGATATTGCTAAGGATAGAGGTTTTATTTGTGTAAATGAGATTTAGAAAGGAAGATATTCTGATTTAATTTTGGAAGGAAAATGGCGTGGATGCATTGAATGCGCTTTTTGAAAAAACATTCAAAATATAATAATAACAAATGAAGATAACAATAAAATTTTGTAATAACGACAAATCTTTCCAATAACTACAAACGATTGTGTCTTAATTAGCTGAAATAGTGACACATCATGGGGGTGGTTAGCTCTCAATGATAATGGAATATGTCGTCAATGGGAGCTCACATCACAACCCCAAAAATATTGTTTTCAAAGAGAAATTACGATAATTCAAAGGGAAAAAATGACAATTCAAGCCAATAACGACAATTCAAAGCTAATATTGACAATTGAATGTGTCGTTATTACCCTAAAACTAGTTTTGGCCACAACTTTTTATTTAGGTATCGGTTTGATATGAATTTTGGTGCGTTGGAAAGATGAAAACCCTCTTTTTACTTTTCTTTTGGTAAAAACCTTAAAGAGATAGTTTTAAGGGTCAAAAACAAATTACAAGAAGTCTTGGCATTAGATTTTAAGAATTTTGACATGAAAAATATATTGGTCAAAAATGAGTTGTCTACAAAATGCTCATCTTTGTTGTTGAGTATGCTAAGCTTGATAGATAACAAAGAAGTAGACACACTGGTAAAAAAGAATGAAAGATTGGCTCTGATAAAGTATCTTTGAAAAAAGAATCTTGACAAAGACAAATACATAGAAGGCTTGACAGTGCAAGATGAATGCTTAATGCATGTATGTTGCTCAACACAAGGGTCTCCCTGTGATGTCGATCATATAGGTAGAGAGGTCTGGTCAAACGATGTTGGTCGGCAAACTAAGTTAATACTTTATTTTACAAGAACAAGTGTTTTTTATTGAACTCGATGATTGTGAGCAAGAAGTCTTGTCTGAACGAGATTAGACAAAGATGAAACAAATGTCTTGTTGCTTGAAATCACACGAAAGAGGACTGATGATTTTGTCAAAGTTAAAGACTGTTGTTTGAAAAATAAGTTTTTGGGGCAAAAGCATTGAAAAAGGCCTTGAGATATTTTTAGATTTTTGTTTTTTAAAATATGAAATGATTCCATTCAGAAATGTGCTTGGTAGGACAAAGATTTGGTAAAGGATGGTTTATGCGTTCATCGGGGGCTTTAGATTGCTCAATCATTCCATAGGACATTCTAAGGACCAAATGTCCATCTTATCTACAAGATGGTCATAAAATTGGGATATGGGGTTTTTGACTAGTTTTTTTTGCAAGAAAACAAGTTAGAGGATGCAAAATGCATGCACATGTATGTTTAGAGAATGCCTGGATGCATGGGAAAAACATAAAAATGCATGAAATGATAAGCTAAGGATATGATAACGAAAAAATATTGAATTGCCTTTCTGAAAAAAAAATTGATTTGTCGTTATCAGATTTCTAACAATTTTTTTTTAAGTCCAAGGCTCCACTCTATTTCAGACCACCAGTGAACCTGATTTCAACTTGGTTCGTTCTATTTTTGTGGTAGGTTTTCCTCTTTTCGATACCTGTAGAAAAGGCTGGACCAAGCTGCTAAGCATTTGCCCATTGAGCCAATGAGTCGGGTCATGGATTGCTCTTCAAATTAGAGTCCAGCTTGTTGCGTTGCATGGTGTGGGAGCGACTAGCGAGTGGCGATGATGGTGAGCGACGAGGAGATATTGTCGGGGCTGGAGACGCTGCTCCAGCAGGCCGACTTCGCCGTCACCACCTCCGGCGACATCCGGTATCAGATCGAGCACAAATTGGGGGTCGACCTCTCCCACAAGCGGGCATTCATCCGCGACTACATCGACCTCATTGTCCACTCCAAGCGCATCCCCATCCCCTACCAGCCCCATCCCCAACACCAGTTCCACCACCTTCACCATGCCCACGCCCACGCTGGTGTCGACATCCTGCCGTTCCCGCGGAACTGCGACGATCTTGTCGACATTCCCGCCTTCGATCCCAAGTTGAATTTCGTTTGTCCCGTCAAGGCCGACATCCCCTAGGGTTCCGTCGTCACAGAGATGCCCAAAGACAGGTTTTTTTTCTTATTCTTCTTATTTTCTTCTTCATCTTCTGTCCCCCTCTTTTCACTTTCGTTTCACGTCTATTCGCCCCCTCTCTTTTCTTCCTTTGTTGCTCGCTGTACTTTTCTTTTTCATTCGTATCTCTTTTTTCTTGGACATTAAATATGCGAATTTTGCACGTCCGGCTGTCAGTTAGGGTTAGGATTTTTTAGATTGGAGGAATGTGCATCCTTTAGAACCATTTCCTATGTGAGTTTTGGGGATTGCAGGGGTGTACTGCTTTCTCTGTTGGCTTTTCTCTCTTTCCTCCGTCCTTTTGGATGATTGCTGTTGAAACGAATTACTTGTTTTCCAGTCTTCATTGGTTGGGCGGGGTATGGAAGAAATGGAATCTTCTTGGCGAAATGCTCTTAATTTTGGGACTGCATGTATTCGTACGGGCGGGTGCTTGTGTTTCAGAATAACCTAACAATCTAACCTGCATTACCCTGCTTTTTTTTGCTATTCTTTATAACTTTTTTCTCAAATTTATTCCATGATTGCTACTTCTGTTAACAAGGACGCGTGTCATCATGAGATTATCACCTAGGTCAGGTCGGTCCTGCTCACTGCTTTCCTTGGTGTGTTTTTCGATTCATGGAATTGGGTGGGATTGGAATCCAATTGCATCAAGATTTTTCTACCAAGAAACAGGGGATCGACAACATTTTGGGGTCCAATGTACCTTACTAAACAAAACAAGAATCGTGTCCCTACATGGTTGAATAGTCACCCTATTCTGCACGTCTATATGAGGGCCATGCTCTATTATCTTGTGTGACCGTGACACATTGCTTAGTCTTTTTCTATCCAATTGGAATAGGGGCTGAACCACCAGAATCACGTTTAATCAATTTAGGTCTTTGGTTCATTTGGATTTGTAAGAGGTGGAGATCGACAATGGGATTGTTGCTTTTTTTTTTTCTTTGTGCAATCCATAGGCTTGGACAAGTTCTTGGTGCTCCATCCCTGCGGTTTCTTTTTACTATGTGATACCTGAAGTAACCTTGGCAACTAGTATATAAATTCATGAATTCTGGTAGGATGGACAATCCCGAGTTGATGGAAAGGCTAGCATATACAGGAGATATCTATGAAGGGTTATTACTATAAATTAGTAAGATTTTCAATAACCATAAAAAAAATCATGTTTTCATGAAAATGGAAAAATCTCATTGATAACACACTATACTAACAAACAATATGTAGATTATGTTTGACACTGATATTGATCTTGGCACCCACTTGGAACTCTTCCAACATTATTATTCATGAGAAACTGTATTTTCAAGATATCATGATGATCAGCTGTCTAATTTTCCATAATAAAATGAAGAATGATCAGAATATTTGGTTCAGTTCATGTGAGGGGAATCATATTTGAACCAAGGAGTAAACAATTGTCTGTCAAAGCCACAACTCAATTCGAAAAGGGCCATATAAACAACTGAGTGATACAACTCACTCATAGAACCAAAGATTAAACGATCGTCTATCAGATCCAAAACAAGTTCCAAAATTGCACTCATAAATCGTCAATCTAAACCAGAGTTACCGGAAGCGCCCCTACAGTAGGGGAAGCGCGCTTCCCCGATACGCGCTACGGAAGCGCGAAACGTCGCACTTTCGAAACGTGTGGGGGAAGCATCCCCTTTTTTTGGGAAGCATGCTTCCCTTTTATGGGAAGCGCGTTTCCCTTTTATTTCCCCCACGCTTTCCCCTCACTTCCCTCTTTTTTCATTTTATTTTTAATTTTTTATTTTTTCACTTCCCCCTCGCTTCCTAGGTCGCTTTCAAGACGGTTCGTGACTCGCTTCTAAGTAGTCCCACGCTTCTTGCTTCCTAAAATTTTGAAAGTGCCTCGCTTCCCGCTCCAGCTTCCCGTATCGCTTCCCGCTTCCTCGACTGGCAACCGTGATCTAAACTGAGGTAAAGAAACGAGGTGCACATAACTTACCCCAACAAACATCTCTGGCTCCGCAACACTGAGGTGCACACAACTCAATTCGAAAAGGCCGAACAAAAATAATAGATGCATCGAATAAGAAAGTGATGGACTAAGACAAAACAAGGAGGCAATAAAAAACCTTGAAAATCCCTTTCCAAGGATGAAGGAAACAAGAATCAATTTGAAAACAAATGTTTCAAATCAAGAGTTTGAATTCTCAAATATGATTAAAAAATCTAAATGCAATCATATGACAAGATACAAGCAAATGTCCACCAAAGAATCCAAAGTGGACAAGCACATAGGACCACTAAGGGCACACACAATATAACAAATTAATATTTTATTAATATCAAGTATTCTAAAAGCATAATACTTAAATCCTCATGTGAGGCAACCCGATGTAAAAAGCATGTAAGATAATGTTCACTAAAGAGCCATGAGTCCTAGAAATAGCACAATCACAAGGCACAAATGCCACAAAGGTCTCTAAAGAGAGTCTTCACAAAACCTTTAAAATTACGATACACTAAGCATGTAGGATACAAATCATACAAGAGTGATAAGTGTACTCACTAAACTACTTAGGTCATGAACACCTCTCAAGGGGCAAAAACACAAGCCACAAATGGACACAACAATCACAAGGGCCAACAAGAGAGCATAAAATAAATATTTTAATAATCTTTAAAAAACACATTAAAATGCATTCATAAAACTCAAAGAAGAGTTCAATATAAGATCCACAAGGATGAGTGCATAATTCCCAAAAGGAACAAGTCATGCATGAAGAAAATGTGCTCAAAACCTTGTGCACGAATAAACAAACTTATAATGTGTACGTAAAATATAAGACAATCTCAAGTGCACAAAGATCATATATCAATAAGGCAAAATCATGTATACAAACCCAAATTTACTAAAATAACAAGATACTCATGATCACTAAGAGCCAACCACATATAATCTTAATATTTTTCAAATACATAAAGTATCTAAGTTTCACATAAGAGCATGTCAAAGAAATACAAGTTAAGCAAGATCTCATAACTATAGATCACATGTGTGAATAATACATAAAACCATTATACAAAATTTAAAAAGATATTTCAAATCATTTTAAACTATTTAACAAGATTGAAAAAACAACACCAGTATGAGTTCAACTAAGTCCAAGATAAGGATAAAAACACAATAAATTTTGAAAAAACAAGAAAACATAAAGACATTCAAAAGAGATCAATCATGTTTTTATGATTAACCAAGAAACAAGCTCTAATACCATGTAATAAAAAACAAGAGAAATACAAAAGAGCTACCAAGGGCATACAATAATCAAAAGGGAGTGCACAAGCCCACAAAGTGACTATACACAAGCCAATCAATGGCAAATGCATAAGATCGCAAAAACCACCAATGGGCATACACAAAAGAAACAAAACATAAAAATAATAAATCTTTATTGAGTTAGAAACTTAGAATGTGTAGGAAAGCATTAAAGAAAATAAGGACAAGAGGTCCCTTTTTATACACATTTCAAAAGGGGCCAAGGGAGCCCCATATAGCTGTTGGGCAGCTCTCAACGACTATAAGGGCTTTGACTAAAAAGCCTCAATCCTATTTTAAATAACAAAATAAGAATATAATAAAAAGGCAAATCTGCCCCCAATGGGCAGTACCTATTACATATTTATAGAATTACAAAATACCCCTGGAGGGTATTACTTATTACAAAAGAGAGAAAAACAAACATATATATCACTGTCACCGATATCGCCGATATTTTGAATATATCACGATATTATCGGCAATTTCATGCTTGCCGATAATATCGGGAATATATTGTGATATTTTCAAAATATCGGCAAATAAAAAATATCGCGATAATATCATGATATTTTTGAGTTTTTTTTTAATTTTAAGTTTGCATTTCCTATTTTTTTACGTTTTTTTGTTGTTATTTATATTTTTCAATTTTTTAAACTCCCGAGATTTATCAGCTTTTGAAAATCTCTCCGAGAAATACCCTTGCCGAGAAATTACCTTTAATGATACATGTGACTATGATATATATATAACATATTTTAACATCACTAGAGTTCTTATTCACATTTCTAGATAGGTTGTTAAGAGACATCTCATACTGCAATAATTTGGATCCAAGTTCTTTAAAAGAGGGAAGAATTGGGAAGCACTATAAGGTGGTAGAAAGTACATGGTATTCTAGTGCTAACTTGTTAAGGGTTTTCTGCACCTTGTCTTTGTTTGGAATCTCATGCCCCATGAGAGCAAGCTGATAAACTATGTTTTTGATCTTATTGATATGCTCCATCATGCTCATATTGTGTCCTTCAGATTTCTGAAACTCTCTCTTCAAGTACATGGCCCTAGAATCAGAAACCTCAAAATAAGTTTGAACTAGCTTTGTCCACAATTGCATAGCTGTGCAACCTTCAGGTATACTGATGAAAACCTCCTGTGACAGTGTGGAAGTTATATAAGCCATGAACACCGGATCCCTCTTCATCCAATTAACGAACTCCAGGTGATTATATGATTGGACGATTTGACAAGCCCTTTCTCATCTTTATCTTGCTACACAATATACTATGGCTGGACCACAACAGACCCATCAAGATGCCTTGATCGATCTCAACTCCTTATAAAAAAAAATAATCTGCCTTTTCTAGGTCAAGAAGTTGGTATTACTAAGTTTCTTGGAAACCAAGTAAGGCATGACAAATTCGGATGAGATGAATTGAGACTAGGATTCATGGCACAAGATTAGGAAAGCAATAATCAAGGAGAATAGTAATGGTCATATCTGAGTTGTTTTGGCCATGTCCATTTTTACTTCAAAGAGGAAGGTTTGGATCTTTCAATCTTATGCTGTGAGGAACGTGACCTATCTTTCAATCTTATGCTGTGAGGAACGTGACCTATCTCAGGTCCACTAGATACCACAGCTTTTGGTGTTCTATGATTAAACTCCGAATAGTGACTGGGTTGTTCTACCTTAGTAATTCCTCTCTTCCTAGTAAACCAATGGGGGTATCCAGAGTAATAGGTCGAATTACTATAAGAAATGATCATTATCAACAATAGGACTTATTGTTCGAGTAGGAAGATTTCAATTTTCTCTTTCCTTCTCTTCGATAGGAATAGGGATTTGAAATGATACAAAGTCCTCTTCATTCTGTTGCAAGTGAAGGAACTGTCTAGGCATACTTTTCCTGATCCGAACTTTCTTCTATCGAAGTCTTCTTGCATAGAAGAATGAGAATGCAACTGTTGCAGAAACTGGGATTTTAGTAGGAGGCGGTACCCCTCTATTTTGAGTAGGCCGAACCTTTCAAATCAGATTTGTAATGCTGAATCAAGGAATAATGAACAGAGAGGTGCACAAATAGCAATCACACATCACCACATCAGGAATTAAACACATAAGCTATAATTGATATCAAGAAACAGCTGCAGTTTTTTTTTTTCTTTTTTTTTTTTAGACCACTTTTTTGCTGCTGTCTACTTTAATATCGTGAATCAGCCCTATGTGAATATCACCAGACCTTGATCTCTTCAGGTTCACCTTCTTTTAATGTGATGAACAACCTTCACATTAATAAATAATGTAAGTGATGTGTGAAGGAAAAGAAATATCAGATTTATCAGATCTGATTAAAGGAAAAGGAATCTCAGATTCAACTAGATCTGATAAACCCAAAGTAACAGAAATAAAGAGACATATATGTGAATATCCAAACTAGCAATATTCACATATAATGAGACTAAGAAAAACCAGGGGAAATTTGAGACCAGGGGAACTGTTTATGAGATGAAAAATGGAGGTATTGACTCAAAAGGACAAGAAGAGAAACCTGTTTAACTTATTGGGAAACCTTTACAAGATGAGAAATAGACATATCAACCCAATAAAATAAGAGGAATACGAAAAGGACACAGAAAAAATCGAGAAAAAGAAAAGGAGGAAAAAGGATAAAGACAAACACAAAGACTTTGGTATCTTTTGTATTTCAGAGCAGCTGCACAAGAGGAGAAAGAATAGGGATGCCGCTGTTGCTGCACATTTCCCAATGTGGGAATGTGTGGCAACTCCTGTTTAACCTTTTAATATGTCAAAGTACATAAGAACCCCAGCATAACACAGAAAAATACATAACAATCAGGGGCAATAAAGAAGGAAAAAAAACTACCTATGAGAACCCAAAATACAAACATATCTCATCCAGGATCCAAACTCAAAAAATGGATCTGGATCTGATCTGGACCCAGTCATGGATCCAACCAACATAAGAACCCCAGCATAACACAGAAAAATACATAACAATCAGGGGCAATAAAGAAGGAAAAAAAAACTACCTATGAGAACCCAAAATACAAACATATCTCATCCAGGATCCAAACTCAAAAAATGGATCTGGATCTGATCTGGACCCAGTCATGGATCCAACCATCACGTCTCAATACATACTATTGATAGACCTATACTATCTGGTGAAAAAGTTATAGATGCTTATGTTATTAAGTTATTGAACCCCAAGGATGTTTTTGTCGTGGTTAGTTTATTGAGAAACATATCTCTGATTGAGTTATTCCAATGTGAAAAAACTAATATTCTAGTTCCTGCAATATGTGATTTTGCTGTTACCTTTTGCAATTTTCAGTCAACATATTTAAACACAAATTTACACTTCCCTATGTGTGAAAACCACCAAATGAACCAGGCAGATCTCACCTGTTTAGTTTGAATGGTATTTAAGCATGCCTGGAGATTGTATTCTCGTGCCATTGGGCATTGAGTGTTGTTGCGAGAGAGATACAAGATGAAGTTGACTGGACAGATGCAACAGATATTATGTGCTCTTTGGCTGAGTCCATATGATTTGTGAATGATGGAATGATAGCTGAAATTGGTTTAAGATCTATCAAACAATACAAGATATAATTTGAGCAGTGTATGTAAACATAATGGTAGATGAGGAATTAGAATAGGTGTAAGAAGTATGAAATGCGAAGCATGCAGCATTCAATTGACTGTGAACTGTAGAAGTCATGTTGGAGATGTCACAGCTTTATTTGTATAATCTTTGTTAAGTATTCCTCCTTGTGGTGCAAATGTTTCTCCCGTCTTGCTTCAAATAAAAAATGGAGCTCAATGCTGTTGGTGTTGCTTCCACTTACTGTTGAATGCCTTTTGCACACAATGATGCTATATTGATTAAAGAGAAATATAGCAGGTAAGAACTGAATACAGTAAGCCCATCAAATTCCACATCAACAATAGCTCCTTTGCAAGATATCCACCATTAATATGAGTAGTCTTAAAGTTGCTTATGCCTTGAAACTGGGACATTCTTTGGCTACATTAATTTTCATGCAGTGTAATGGCTACCTTTTTTAACTTTTTGTGAGAGAAGAATGCGGTTGCATCCATATTTTAGAAAAGTTTTGTGGAGCCAACCAGAGGCCAGCAATGAAAAAGTAGATTCAGCTTCAGACATAGAGGAAACTCATGAATTTAAGAGCAGTGGTTTAAGCTACCCATCATTTGTGGATGATGCCTAAACAGAGGTGGAACATCTTGCTGCTAGAAGATTATTGCTATAATAAGACATCATAGAGAAAAGCTCTGTTATTTTTTAAAGATTACTAGCTCTTGTAATGGCAACTTGATACCATCTACCTTAAAAGTAAGAAATACAATCCAACCTTTTATTATATCAATTGAGGCATGAGTCCGACTGATTCTATGATTGCCAAGGGGAGGCTTTGAACTAAGCCATCAATTAGCAGACATGGAATACTTATTCCTATATGAGAACCTTTTCTGCATGTCTTTTCTGGCTTGAGCTAAGTAACCGTGACACGGCTATCGGGCTGCCGTACCCGTGTCAACATGGGTATGGGTACCTGACGCAGTGCAGGTACACCGTGGGATGGGTCCTGCACTGCTCCGATTCGGGCCGGGTTTATTTCAGACCCGAAACAAAAACACGACAAAACAAAAATGTCCCCCCCCCTCTCTGTCTTCTCCCTCTCTATCGTCTTCCCCCATTCTCTTTCTCGCTCACTCTCTCGTCTTCCACCATTCTCTCTCGTCTTCCCCCCTCTATCTCGTCTTCCTCCATTCTCCCTCACTCACTCTCTCGTCTTCACACCTTTGTCTTCTCCCTCTCTCTTGTCTTCCTCCTCTATCGATTCCCCTCTCTCTCTCGTCTTCCCGTTATCTCTCTCGCCTTACTCCTCTCCGCCATAAATGCTGCCCCCCTCTTTGTTTTCCTCTCTGTCTAACTCTCTCTCTCTTCACCATCTTGTTCCCCCCCCCCCCCCCCCCCCTCTTATTCCACCCTCTCTCTCTCTGTCTCGTTTCCCCCTTCTCTTCGTCTCTTTGTCTTCGACTGCAACATTCTCGGCTCACCTGCGGTAAATAGATAATTCCTGTTAATTTTTTATACTAAAAGTATGCTATTTTGTGAGAAAAAATTGGTTTTCTTTTTTGTTGAACATGGGGATTTTGAAATGGTTTTATCATTTTGCCACCACTCTTGATATTCAGTAGACACATTCGGTCCAGGAAATACAGACAGAGAGATGAAGGAATCCCAAGTGTATTTGGCCACATGGTATGCCCCAGACCACTGATCCGACTGCAGATCGAATTCTGGCATGTGGCCCGCCGAGAAGCGAGTGTTGACACAAACTTGCCATTGCGAGAACTGTTTGAGACACCTCTCTGGCTGATAGTCGACACAGAAGAAGGGACCAAGCAATCTGTAGCGCTTGCTACGAGCATGAGTGTAACGAGGAGCTGACTCTCGCCTGTCAAAGTAATCCCAAAGGATCTTCTCCTGATGCAGACTCTCGATCACAGCTCGATACTGAATGGCAGACTTCGGCTTCTTACTGTTAAACCTGAAGGAACTGGCCTTTGATGGCACATGTTGCAGGAACCAAGACTGCAAGGCATACATGTATCCTTCCACCAGAATGGTCTCTCCAATGGCGAAACGAGCTAAGCCTCGGTAGAGAAAAGCTAAAGCTGCCATGAAAACTGAAAGTTGACGGGTCTGCTTGCTTCCCCATCTTCGAAAGAGTTGGGCGACTCTGACATCGATGAAATTCTGACCGTCCTGAAAGAATGTTAATCCCACTGTGTATAGGACCATGACATGCTGGATTCTGTCTTTCGCTGCTTGAGACAAGGTGTTAACTTTCTCGTAAGCTCTGTACTTGCAATAGAGCCCAAATAAGTCAATAAACTGACTTCCGTTGATCTCAGTGAGAGGTCAAGATCTGCTCTCTGTTGCAATGGCTAATGCTTCTCGAACATCTACTCCCTTGACGTTGATCAGAAATTCCTGCTTGACAGGATCATCTGGCTGACCAGCTGGCTCGGGCAATCCCATAATGTCATTGAATTCGTCCATCAGTAGAGTCATTTCTCCTCATGGAAACCAAAATGTGCAGGTACGTGGATTCCACCGCTCTGCCATAGCCTGAATCAGACTTCTGTTGATGGTTCGCTTGCCCACTGTCGATGTCATCTCCAATCCACAGTCATCCAAGTGGTCTGGAAACATATGCGAGAATGTGGCGAACCAAGAATAATACCACCGGGGGAAGAAGGAATGAGTCTGGATAACCCGATGATCCGGGGATCCATCTCTTATCTGATAGAAGATATGATCTCTGGGAAAGACAACATCGAGGGAATTGGACGTCATTGAAATAACACTGGGGCAAAGAAGAATGATGAGATCAGATAGAATGCAGGACTTACGGATAGACTCTTTGAAGAAAATAAAAATGGATAGAAACTGGGCTTCCTGAGACAAGTTTAGAAGAACGGAACAATAATCAACTTCTACAAACAGTAGCAAAGATGACCCACCATTAATCAAACAGAAACTTATGTTAAATAATTCACCTGACAAACAATGGCAACATAAATTTCTAACATGATCATATGCCCTTAAGAGAAGCAATTTCTGCCCATAATTTTCAAGGATTTGGAACAGTGAAATATGAGATTAGCAACTCAGTAACAAAATAAAAAAGAAAACAAAAGTTTGCAGTCCAGATTGTTTGTTATGTCCCTCTAACAAGCTCACAACAACATAACCACCTAGAAAGACGTGGCAAAACTTGTTAATTCTAGTTGATACTATGTTTATGAATGCTTTTTTATATTTCTGTTTGCTAAGTGCTAATTGTTAGGTATTATCATTATCTAAAATTGTTATTAGCTTGTTATAACTTGTTTCTTCAATTGTTAATCGGTTAGTTGTAGCTTGTTGCTTCTCAGTTTTTACTTAAATTTTGATTCTTTGAATAAAAGTTGTTAGCATGTTACTAGTTTAGTTGCTTGTTAAATTATCTTTGAAGTTATTTTGTATTTATGTGATATTTAATATATATATATATATATAGCCGTGTCTCCCTACCCACATTTTTTGGAATTGCCGTGTTGTACCCTCCGTACCCGCACCCACACCCACACCCGCACCCACACCTGTACCTGTACCAGGTCACATAGGGTTTGAGACTTTGCATGGGATGAATATGTATCAAGTTTTTGTGCTTCATTCTTATGCATAAGTTGTTTATACATGTAATTTTTTTTTTCAATCTTGTCTACTTCATTAACTTGCTTATCAATTCTAAATCTTTCAAGTTTTCAATATGACTAGTATATAAGGGGACACAATACGGGGCCAAAATGGATTATCCGTGTGATATAGGGGCTACTCTGCCTGGAGTTCATTGCAGTTGCTTTTGGCCTGTGGTGTTTGCAAAATGTGTGGTAATTTTACTTGCAAGTCTGTTTCGTGATCTATATTTGCAGGATCCATTAAACTCGGTGATAATATGTGACTATAGGCTTCGAGAACTTCTTAGTTGTGAAAAATTTGCTGCTGGGAGCTTGCCAGAGTTGCTTTCACACCATTTCTTGAAGCGATAATGCAATCAGATTGTAAACTGGTTGGTTAACTTTAGTGATTTAATTTTCTTTTTTAATTTTATCATAACCTTTTCATTTATCTGATAAGTTTCTTTTGCCATGTAGTAGGGTGTTGTATATCAGATTTGTTGCATGTTGCAATTCAAAGATGATCCTTGTTGCACCACCTAACTGCTGTGCAGACTCGTGCTTTTCTGTTTCTGTCAGTTAGCCCTATTTATCAGCACAAATCAGGGACTTGACTAATCCACTGCAAAGAATTTATAAGCTAAGAACTTAGTTTGTGAGCAGCCGGGGTGAAAGTCTCCATTAATTTTAACACTTGATTTCTATGCAATAGTATGATTAGCATGTTGTAGTAAGAGAAGTGTTTCTCAAACTGTGCTAGCAGCACCAGGATCGTTTTTAATCATTGTAAGATCATTGAGTCTTTGCTAACCTTAATACAATCCTCTGATTGTGCCATTATTTGATTGCGTCCAACCCAAACCTGTGTGCGTGTGCATTCGTGCCAATGCACGTGTGAGCTCTAAGTGAACATGGGTTTGAAGCTCAGGGACAAAAGGTAAGCGCTGTAGAATCTTAACCAAAGGGACTTCGTTTTCATTTGGGTTAGACATGATGTATGCGTTTTTACTTCTCTAAACAAAGCATGACGTTGTGAACGTAGTAACCTTTAGCAAACAGGAAAAAATCCCCAGTATGATTAAAAGGGTCATAGTCCAGTAACTAAGAATAGTTTGCACCATCTCTCTCTCTCTTGGTGTTCCTTTTTTTTTCCATAAAGGGTAGTTGGTGTGTGTGTGTCTCGGGGGGAGGGGGTGATTCATCAAAGAAAGTTAGGATCAAAGCTCCGATACTACATCTTAGTTTGGTGGTTTATCGGCCTATGTTAAGTGCTCATCTTGATGAATACAATAAAGTAGAAGACAAACACAGGGGTTTGGGTTAGATACATAAATGAAACTACCAAGTAGAGACTTCTGGAGCCAGTTGAAAGAAGTCACCGAGTTTTGTCCTGAATGGCTCTCAACCAGCGTATCCAGATTGTATTGTTTGAAGAAACGGAGAGCTACTTGGGATCCATGCTTGCTAAGCAAAACACAGGGAGTAGCAGTTGCATATCAGGAATTAGTAGATCTGATGAAATTTGGTGAACAGCGGCTACCAAGTGATGACCTGAGTCCGATCTTAATGCATAAGCAATACCGATACTAGAGTGTATTTTGACAGAAGCTACCTGCAAGTTGAGGTTTCCAAGCTACGTGGGTGGTCAAGCAGTGGCCACAAAGGTAAAATCTGATGTTACCAAAAAAGCTTGATGATATTCTTTGAGCATGCAATCTCATTCATGGTGATTATCAAAGTGTAGTGTGCTTGATCATGACCTATAGTTTTGCAAATGAACCAGATTTTCCAAATAACAATATGGAAAACTTGAGACCAACTCTGAAAAAGCCATTGGTGAGGAAATCTGGTAAGAAAACAAAGTTGGAATTCTTCATGTAACAGGCCTGATGGATGAGAAGTTCTCTGTAATTTGCATGTGACAACTTCCCAGATTGCAATAGCGATCAGGCAACTAATGAAGATGCTGTACTGATACCTCTGCTTGTTACACAAGTAGCAACCATTCGGTAACTGAACACCTAGGTTCTGTAAATAATCTTGTGGCTAACCTATTGTTACAGCACAAATAAAGAGTCTAGGCCGTCTGCGTGCCAAAGGCCATGTAGGATTGTGTTGGCGAATCTCGCTCCAAATGAGCTGGTGAGTGATAGCTAAATTTGTGTTGTTTCCATACAAACTTATCCAAGTTGAAACTGAGTTGGATCTGAACAAACTAATGAAGCAGGATTTAAGGATCTGTACTGTTTGTAAACCAACATAGCTTTTTCATCAAAGCAGTGTAATTGATCAAAGATTTGGCCGTTGGAGATGGGATCAAGATGTGGTAACAAAGTAGACTGCTGTCATGGGTCTGTCCAAAGCTTTTCAATACAGAGTCTAAAACACCAGAGAGGATATAGAACACCATGCCCAGGTGGATACACCTTTCCATGCCCATTAGCCTTGAAGGTAAAGTCTGCATGACCAAAGGCTCTTATATGTCAGATATTTAGCTCTCATGCAAGTAGCCTAAGATGACAGACTATTAAGGATTTGACAGGCAAGATATGCTAGAAAGATCTTGTTAATATCCTTCAAATTCTTAATGTCAACACCACCTTCTGATTTGGGATGACAAAGTGCCTCTTGTTTTATTAGGTGCAAATGTCATCCATCATCTGAGCCATTCTTAATGTCAACACCAGCTTGGATTTCCATCCATGGAGCCTTTTAACAACACTAGTTAAAATATCTTGTCCAAGGCTTGATTTGAGTTTACCTGAGAAAAAGGGAGAGGCCAAGATATCTAATAGGAAGAGATGCTAAGGGCCATTGCAGAAGAGATTGGAGTGTGTGTGCAAGAAATTGAGGAGTTTTCAGTGGGGTAATTAAAGATTTAGATGGGTTGATTTGCATACTTGCTCCAGTGCTCCTGATTCAAATTCCTTAAAGATGGATTTGAAGGAGAGGATAGATTCTGCATTGGCTTTACTGAAAAAATGAAACACTGCCTGCAAAGAAAAGGGAGGCGGCAGGGTGTACGTATGGTGAGATATCTTGGGAACAGAACTTTGCTCCTCAATAACTGCAAGCTGAATTCTCCTTGACAGACGTTCCACAACCATGAGAAATAAGTAAGGAGAAATGGGGTTTCACTCAAACAAAGCTCACGAACACCACTGAAGGTGGGACCCGCAGAACCATTGATGAGTATCTTGGTATTCTTTTTCCCAAACGCATTTTACCATTCTTCAGATGCTTGCTCCAATGGGAACTTAATTAGACGTTTCATCGGTGCGGGATACAAATTATTTTGAACGGAAATCCTTTTGGCAAAAGCCGTTAGATGCATTTTTCAATGCAAGCTCAATTTGATCCGTTCTGGTAGGAGCAGCTAGTGCATGTCACCTTGTGTTGGGACGTTGCAAAGTTCAAAATCCCAACGGTATCGTTGTATGACTGGCATAGTGACAAAAGTTAAAAACGGCAAAATCTAGGCAGGCAAAAACTCGGGAGATTTTGAAAATTTTCATAAATATCGCTATCTTGGCAAAAACTCTGGAATAAAAAATAAATTTTAAAATATAAAAAATAATTTTTATAAGAAAATATAAATAAAACACATTTAAAAATAAAAAATTACTTGGACACAAGCATATTGCGGAAACGTGGGTGTGCTTCAAGTGACTTCTTGATCTCAGAACCTACTTTAGGCTAATGGTTTCTCTCATTACAAGCAAAATGTAAAAATACTGACACATATCTTGATTGCATTAAAACTTTTGAATCTGTTAATTAGGGAAGATGTGTACACGATTCATATCAAGTAATGAATTATGTGTTAGATTTCAGTAATTTAAGAAATATGCAAAGCTTCTTAGTTGACTTTTGATTGTTGGCCAACTAATGGTTTTTGTCATCACAAGAAAAAATTTAAAATGTTGGTACTTATCTTGATTGCATTAGAACTTCCGGATCTGTTAATCAGGGAAGTTGTGTACACGGTTCATATCAAGTAATGAATTGCATATTCTAGTAATAACATCACATATATTTTTTTTTCTCTATAGAGATAGATTTTAGTAATTTAAGAAATGTGTAAAGCTTATTAGTTCACTTTTCATTGTTGGTCAGCTAATGCTTTCTGACGTTACAAGCATAAAGTACTGCTATCAAGAAAAAGAATATTTTTTCACTCATGCATGTGCATGTGTATATGCATTGGCGTGGCGACTACAGGTGTAGGCCCACAAGTGCATTTTACTTGTGGCTGCACCTGTAGTCGCCACACCAATGCAAGTGGGTGGGTGTGTAGATGCAGATATTATCCATAGAAATCATTATAATTTTGTGTGCAGCCACATCGATGAGGTGGAGATCTTTGTAGGATGTTTTTTATTTTGATGAGGTGGAGATCTTTGTAGGATGTTTTTTATTTTGATGAGGTAGAGATCTTTGAGGGTCTAACCGAAACCACATCGAGCTCTGCCAACACACAATGTCTTAGAAAATTTAAATGTGCTTTGCTAGTTAATTGACAAAGTTGTTCCATACTATTTCTATGTTGATGTGCCCTTACCAAGTTTGAGATGGTTTCTAGTCATTGTTGAAGCTGAATCTTAGCATAGGGTCTAAATGGGTCCCTACTCCCTGTGACACAGGGAACCACTCATAGTTTATGCTTCTTGCTATATTTAGATGCACGGTATGTTACCAACTCTGTGTGTAAATGCATGTGTGTGTACACAAGTGGGTTTCACATCTATGATATTAAGGGTGTCAACGGGTTGGGTTTGGTTGAAACCAAGTGGAACCAGACTTGGACCATATTTTCAGTGTATGGTATCCGGCTTAGACTCAGGTCTAATCGGGTCTACTATAAGAGAAACCATGCCTGGATTTGATAATAACTACATGAACCATACCCGAACCATACCCAGTAAAATAATATTTTTATCATTTTTACATTGAAAATTTGTGGGTATTAATAGAAACTTGAGTCAGGTTCGGGTTTGGTATAAAATTTCACAAACTATACCCAGGTCTATGTATTAGAACCGGAGTGTTAATGAGTATTCTTATTTGTCACCATACCCGAACCCTATATGGTTTGGTCTGAGAAGGTTCGGGTAAACCTAACCTGTTGACACCCCTACATGATATTAGTGCTTACTTAAAAGTGGGTTGGCAAGATTGGATAATTATGCATTTGATTTGCAGATGCTTCTTTGTTCTTGTTGTTAAAGTTGTTGGTGGAGCGTGCATGCATGTGTCAGTTATTGTCCAAACATGCTTTCACAATTTTGTTGTTAATGAATAGATCACGTGATTACTTTTTCTTTGAACCATGTACCCTGTCACTGTATTTCTAATCAAATTAATGGTATGCTTAAAGAAGTGGTTTGATGTGATGCACTAATAACTTTTAGGTCTTGCTTTCTTGGGAAGCTAGTGAAGGAATATATATAAATTAAGATATATTTTGGGAATGTATTCAATAAAAAGTAATTACTAACCTAAGTATATATTTTGGATAAATATTTAGTGAATGAAATTATTGTATAGTGGCCTTTTGTTCTGAATGGAGGAGATATGTCATCATTGTATTTCTAATCATAATGATAATGATGGTGCGCTTATAATAGTGGTTTGACGTGATACACTGGGTACTCTATTTAATTCATAATAACTTCTACCTCTTGCTTTCACTAAAAGTTAGTGACCTCTTCCTAAGGAATAGATATAAATTAACCTCTCTATTTTGGGAACGTATTCAATGCAAAGTAATTACTAACCACAATATTTTAGATAAATATTCTATATGAATAAAATTATTGTATAGTTGCCTTTTGTTCTGAATCGATAAGATCTAATGCTGAATGCTCCATGCTACACGTATATTTTGGAAGGTAAATCAATACAAACATCTTATCACACACGAGTATGTGCATGGATTAAAATGAGTTGGCTTGGGTTTAGAATTGAAGGAATCCATATCTGAAAACTTGTGAAGTAGGTTATATGTTCCCCCGAAGATGCACTGTTTGGGGGTCTGAATGAACGCCATGTATATAAGCATGTGGGGCTTGTATCCTCGTGTATGTCTGCATCACTTAGCATCGGAGTCTAGTGCGATTGCAAAGACTTAACTACCATTTTTCACAATTCTCGCCATGAAACGACGGTTCAAGATCCTCTGTCTAAAAAAGTGAAACGCCGGTTCCAAAAAAGAACAAAAATGTCTTCCATGCAGAAAAGGGAGGATGATGTTAACTCTTTAAAGTCTAAATGTTTCGTTTTTGCCCTAAGCAGTAAATGTTTGCACTATCTGCTGTAACAGAAGCTCCCTCTGACGACATACCCTTTGCCATCGTCTGCTAGCGCTGGAGCACCCTTTGTCGTCATTTGCTATCGTCGGAGCACCCTTTGCCGTCGTTTGTTGCCGTTGAAGCACCCTTTGTCGTCATCTGCTACCGTCGAAGCATCCTTCGCTATCGTCTACGCAGTGTCAACATCGTTGCCACCATCGCCTGTGTCTACCTTCTAGGTGTTTATCCTCCACTGTCGGATTACCAAAACTTCTATCATTTCGGTGAGTTTCGTGTAACGTTTTGTTATGCAAACAAATCGATTTATAAATCTGAATGTTAAATCTTACAACTGGTTGTACTATTCATGCTAAATAACGCTTAATTTCATGTTGAAACAAATCGATTTATAACTATCCACCTTCTGGGCATCAAAAAACAGTTAGCACGATTTGTTCTTATGAAGCAACAACGATTTATATGTTTGAAGCAGTAACGATTTAATGAAATTACCATGATTTGTACTTAAATTTGATAAATTGTACAATAATATTTACGTATGAAGCCCAAACATTACAACGATATATACTTATGAAGGTTGTGATTTCTACAATGATTTGTAAGTTTGAAGCAGTAGCGATGTGTATTTATAAAGTTACCTCGATTTGTACATAAGTTTGCTAAATCTTACAACGATGTTTACTTATGAAGCCAAATATTGCGATGATTTGTAATGATGGTGATTGTTTAACAAATGAGATAATTTGTAATATTATATACTTGAGGGGGAGGGGGGGGGGGGTATAACATATAATGATGCAGTTAAATTTATGTGTTGTGTAGATTAGCAATGGCTAAAGCTCGTCAGATAAGAAATCCCTCATCGTTCAATTTCATGACTATTACTAAAATGATCCGCCAGTTCCATCTATATGAGTGTTATGAAAGATACCAAAATATAATAAATATTGAGAATAATAAAGAAAGAGACAAAGCGTTGGAATTGTATTATGTGGACCATTATCCATCAGATATTGAGGCTGAAGAGCAAATGAAGCATGTGGAAGAACTAAAGATGAAGAAGAAGAAGGATGACGAAGAGAAGGAAAAGCAAAGGAAGGAGGAGAAGGAGAATGAAAAGCAAAGGAAGAAAAGGCAAATGAAGAAGGAGGAGGAGAAAAAAAGGCAAGGAAAGAAGGAGGAGGATAATGAAAAACAAAGGCAAATGAAGGAGGAGGAGAGGGAGGGGGAAAGGCAAAGGAAGAAAGAGGAGGAGAGGCAAATGAAGGAGGAGGAGAGAGAAAGACAAAGAAAGAATAAGGAGGAGGAGGAAGAGGAAGAGGAAGAGAAGGAAAGGCATTTGAAGAAGAATAAGGAGAAGTAAGAGAAGGAAAGACAAATGATGAAGATGAAAGAGGAAAGGCAAATGAAGAAGCATCAGGATGAGAAAGAGAAGGAAATGCGGAGAAAGGAGAAGGAGTGGGAGGACGAGAAAGAGAAGGAAAGGGAAAGAAAGGAGAATGAAGATGAGGAAGAGAAAGAAAGACAAAGGAAGGAGGAGGATGAGGAAGAGAAAGGAAGGAGAAGGAGGACGAGAAGGAAAGGCAAAGGAAGGAGAAGGAGGACGAGGAAGATAAGGAAAGAGAAAGGAAGAAGCAGGAGGAGGAAGAGAATGAAAGAGAAGGAAATGAAAAGGAAGGAAGAAATTGAAAAGCAGAGAAGGAAGCCGAATGAGCGAAGGAAGGAAGAAGAAAAGTAGAGGATGGAGGGAGGGAATGAAGAGGAGAAAAGTGTGACCAAGGTACATAAATCGATCCTATTTATCATGATTTACCGTGATAGTTATTACTATGTATAACGATTAATGTGACAACAATTACTATGTATAGCGATTACTGTGATAGCAATTACTGTAAATGATTTAATGTGATAGCAATTACTATGTATAGTGATTACTGTAATAACGATTACTATGTATAACGATTACTGTGATAGCAATTACTTTAAACGATTTAATGTGATAGCGATTACTATGTATAACGATTACTGTAATAGCGATTACTGTGAATGATTTACTATTATAGGTATGATTATATACAGCGATTACTGTGATATCGATTACTATGTATAGCGAGTGTACAACGATTATTATTTATAGTGATTACTGTGTACAACGACATGTAGAAGTATAAATATGACTAATTTTGATTTGATACGAATAATATGCTATTTTGTGTTACAGGGAGGTCACAAGAGAAATAGAGCACCTGATTAAAAGCTCAGAAGGCGGTGTAAGTGGCTTGTAGTTCTGTCGTGGTATGGACAACTGAGTGAATATTAGAAGGAACGATTGCAAAATATTCACTTCGACGACCTTCTGGACCAGCATTCTTTTGAAACATGTTGGAACACCATGACCCACCTGGTAAATAAGTGAAATAATAAGATGAACACATTCCAGTTTGATTCTTTTAAGATCACCATGAGCCTAGAAGATGTAGCACGGATTACGAGCCTTAAGTGCCAAGAAAGTGTTGTCCTATTATGGCATTCAAACTATACCGCAAGGGACAAGTGCATGGCCCTTTTAGGAATGTCGATGGAGGACTGAAGGCAATGTATTTCTGGTGGAAGCAGTTCCACATTGATGAAAGTTTATTCTTTCTTTAATAAATGGGAAGACCGGTCCACTACATGTGCATCTGAAAGAACTGACCAAGAGTTGTGCAGCTTCTTTCTTTATTTTCTGATTTGTCTGGTTCGAGGATAAGTTACCTGTGGCTGCAATTCTTGGAAGACTTAGATGAAGTCGACAACTATGCATGGGGTGATGCTATGCTTGCACACTTATGCAGTCAACTTTATCGTGTGAGTAATGGTATAAAAACCATCACAAGGTTTTGGCCATTTATCCAGGTAATTGTTTATTACATATTTTGTAGTTCTAAACTATGATCGTTGAAGATTATAGTCTTACTAATATATTGATTTTGTAAACCTGGTTGTGAGAGCATATTGTCGCCTTGCATCCTCAGTGTGGCTCTACGATTTATGGTTTTTCAAAAATCGGCCGGTGGCTTAGAATAAATGTAAAGCAAGATAATGTTAAGTTCATTTTAGATGGTATGAAATTAATGAGGAAAATGGTTTAAAATGGTTTATAATCATTTCAGCATTTATCATTCATTAGTATAAATCGTTGAAATGTTAAGCATTCTTACGTAATCATCGCTGCAGGATTTTGTCTTTGTTAGAATCATTCTAATGTTTAACATTCTTAAGTAATGATCATTGCAGGATTTCATATTCCTTAGTACAAATCGTTATCGCTTTAGCATTTAACTTTCATTAGTGTAAATCGTTAGCATTCTTAAGTAATGATCATTGCAGGACTTTGTATTTCTTAGTACAAATTGTTCTAATGTTTAACATTCTTAAGAAATCATCCTTGCAAGATTTTGTATTCCTTAGTACAAATCGTTATCGCTTTAGCATTTAACTTTTCTTAGTGTAAATCATTGTAATTATTAGCATTCTTAAGTAACGATCATTGCAGGATTTTGTATTACTTAGTACAAATCATTATCGTAAATCATTGTAATCATTAGTTTTCTTAAGTAATAATCGTTGCAGGATTTTTTCTTCGTTAGTACAAAGCATTGTCGTTTTAGGATTTAACATTTGTTATTGTAAATCATTGTAATATGTAACATTCATTATTGTAAATCATTTTAATATAAAGCTCTCATTAGTAACAATCGTCGTAATATATTTAACACTCGTTATTATAAATCATTTTAATATTTAGTATTCATTAGCATGAATAATTATGTTTATACCTAAACCATAATCTCAAATGTACAGTTTGTGTGAAGACCGTATGGAGATGGGGAGGACGAGGACCAAGAGGTTGTTGCTGAGGCTACGAAACTGTCTGGATGCGATATTTGGATGTTTAGCAATTATGAAGCTGAGTTACAACATGGTAGTCGAGTTCTTCTACAAGTTGGCTTAGAATAGTCTACCCAAAAGTAGCCTGTGGAATTGAGAAGAAAGATGAAAAGTGATGGGGCTAGGAACGTGAATTGGCACGAACGCTTCAGGGAACAATTGGATAGCTGAAACAAATGAGGTGTTTGTGCCGTATGATTATAAAGAACGATAATATGACCCCAACTATTTCAAAAAATATTGAGAACCCATGTGTCAAAATCTGGAGATTGAGAATAAGCAACGTGGAAATGTTGGGAACCCATGCGTCCCTCCTATTCCCCTTCATGTCATCTCCGAGCATAGAAAATACATCCATCATGTCCCTCCGACTACAACAATGATTCCCTCAGTTGCAGTACACAATGAGGAGTGAACACAACTCACAAAAAAGAAGGTAGTCTCTGCCACAAGGTTGGAGATGTTGGAGAGGGAGAATAAAGAGTTACAGAAGCAGGTGAGGAATTTGGGGAGACAATATGATACACTGGTAGAGATGATGACCAATGTTTATAATAAGATCGAGGGAACCAAGAGGCCACCGAGGAAAGAGAATCCACTAAGAAAAAGAAAAAGACAATTTGTATGTCATAGTCCATCTGAGTCGTCAAGTGCCACTGAATAAATATTATATGATTTTTTTATCCTGATATTTATTTGTTGTAATTCTATAATTCTTTGTTATTCTATAACTTTTTTTTGTAAAGTGACATGCTATAAATGTATAATTCTTTTTTTAATAAGCGTAACATATAAGTGCCACTGAACAAATCGTTGTAATGCTCGACCTTCATAAAAAAATTTAAAGAAGCATTTAGCGTTGTGTACTGCGTAAATTATGAATTACTTTTACGAGTTGTCTTCATATCATGATTTATATAAACATTGATAAAAGACTGAAATGATTTGTACGTATAAAGACTATGTACTATCACGATTTGCTTGATTCTGATTGCCTTGCAACCAGTTCTATAAGCGATCACAATTTATTTTTTTAAAAGGTGTTCCATCATGATCTATACAACCATCCCACCAAAACCCATCAAATAGTCGAGCTTTGTCTAAGCGAATGATATATTTCATCACGATTTACAAAATGACTGATTCATAAATGGCGGAAAAGAAAAATAAACAAATTGACACAATGTTAACACTTAGTAAAGAACAAATCGAGTTAATTTCAATGATACAGACGTCATTGTACAAATCGCTCTGGGACAATATCTGATATAACGATTCAAATACAGTATATGTACAATGATTTGTCTTATCGTGATTTACAGTGACTGATAAAAGGCGAAAAGTAGAAAGATAAAATAAATCGACACGATGTTTATTGGTGAAGTAAAAATCTAAGTAACTTGATAAATACAAATCGACTTAGAAACATAATTCGTGACCTAGTTGCAAATCGACACGATGTTTAGACTTAGTAAACTACAAATCGTAACTTAGTTGCAAATCGATTTCACTGTAACGATACGTGCTATCGCGATTTTCTTGATACTGATTGTCCTATCGTGAATTAATTTAACGAGCTTTGTATATGTGAACAATATGTCCTATCATGATTTACACAATGACTGATTTATAAAAGGCAGAAAGAAAAAACAATAAACAAATCGACATGATGTTTAGACTTAGTAAACTATAAATCGAGTTAACTTCAACGATATATTACAACCACATTCATTTACATGAGTATTTAGTTACAATATATCATGACCAATGGTTTGTCTTAAATACAATACATGACCATCATTATCAAAGAAAACATACATCATCAACATCAACCCACGTCCAAATAGTGATGTGCTTTGAAACATACATAATCATCATCAACATCAGCACCTTCAGTTTACTGAGTGGCCTTTGCTAGTCACTGGGAACGATAGAAGGCAAATCTATCTACCAATGGATATCCTTATCTCTTTGCAAGTTTTTTTTTCCAGCACATTTGTACCTCTTGATTATGCATAGACTTGTTCCCATGTGTTCCTCCTAATATATAAGAGATGCTTGAAGGATCTCTAGGTGGATCCTGGAGAACTTTTGCATCCTTCTCTGTCACATGCACCCTGTCACTTTTACAAAGATATGCAGCTGCCTTTTGACATCCACTTCTACCAAATATCTTAACATCAAAATCCAAATTACCATTATATTTGAACACCAAAAATTCTTCAAATTGCAAGGAATGACATGCGACAAATATTGGCCAACCATTACAACCACATTCATTTACATTACAACCACATTCATTTACAAAATACATGAGTATTTATTTACAATACATCATGATCAATGGTTTGGCTTAGATACAATATATGACCATCATCATCATCAAAGAAAACAAACATCATCATCAACATCACCCCCATTTCCAAATAGTTATGTGCTTCGAGTGCATTCTAGGTGCGCATGAAATCCAACTTGCTAGTACAGAAAATAGATAAAGGTATGGATCCCAATAGGCAGAGAAGATGCAGCCCGCACAACTAGCATATTTGTCATGAAGTATATCGAAGATTAGACATATATTTTTCCAACTACGAAGTATGGTTTGCTAACAATGGAGGGTCCGACAGTAGGAATAGATCAAATAGATGGTCATCAACATCCCTCTGTCTATCATGCAGAATATCTGTGCTTACTCCGGTATGACAGCAAAGATTAAGGATGATTATGGTCGTTATATTCTGTGTAAGCTTTGTATACTTTACGATAAATACGCCATAGTAGTATGTATCATGAATATATCGATATATCTACAGAAGATAACCACTATAATCATCATCAAAGATTATGTAGATCTTTCCTCATGATGTGAAACAACTATGGTATCAACATCAAACCTCATCTATCAAGCACAGGTAGAAGGAATACAGAAGAACAAAGAAGAAAGAAAAATACAAGGAAGAAGGAAAAGAAGAAGAAAAAGAAAAAAGGCGGAGGAGAAAAAAGAAGAAGAAGAAGTTGCGCTGCCGCCGAAAAGAGGAAGATAGGTTAAATAGATTAGGGTTTGAGACCTGGACAATGGGTCAGGTCGGGTCCGGTCGGGTTTTGCATAGAATAGGGTTTTACACAGATCTATATTAGACTAGATAAAGTAAAAATCGATGTAACTTTATAAATACAAATCGATTTACAACTTGATACCGATTTAAGTAACAGTTGCAAATCGATTTCACTGTAACGATTTGTCATATCGTGATTTACATTTTGGAGTTTTGTCTGTGTTAACAATTTGGTTGTGACATAATTTACACAATGGCTGCTAAAAGACAAAAAAGAGAAAAAAAATAAATTGACACGATGTTTATTGAACAACTACAAATCTAGTTAACTTGATAAATACAAATCGACTTATAACCAAAAGAATTTAAGTTTCATAATATAACAATATTTATCCTATCGTGATTTACTGTTACGAGCTTTGTTAGTATGAACGATATGTCAAGAAAAATAATAAACAAATCGACATGATATTTAGACTTAGTAAATCACAAATCGAGACTTAGTTGCAAATCGATTTCACTGTAATGATACGTGTTATCGCGATTTACTTGATATGTCCTATCGTGTTAACTATTTTTGTAAAAGGCAGATAAAACAATATTTTTTAATTTAATTAATACGCAATATAATTTATTTGCGTGCAGTTTTTAAAACAGACGGTATGTGAAACAATGTTTCCTTTATATATGAATGACACATCGCACAAGTTCAGGAGGGTGTCACTTCGCTTTGATTCATGATTAAGGAACAGGCAAACTAACGTGATTAGGGTTTAGGGTTTATTGTCCTATCGCGATTTGCTTTTACGAGCGTTGTCTACGTGAATGATATGTTGTATCGTGATTTACACAATGACTGATTCATAAAAGGTGAAAAGGAAAAACAATAAACAAATTGACACGATGTTTAGACTTAGTAAACTATAAATCGAGGTAGCTTCAAAAATACAAATCGATGTAACTTCATAAATACAAATCGACATCGTTCAGAAAGGCAAACAAAGACATATCATTGTCGGGGTTCAGGGTTTAGGGATTTAGGGGTTTAGGGTTTAGGGTTTTAGGGTTTAGGTTTTGGGTTTTGGGGTTTGGGGTTTAGATTTTAGGTTTAAGGATTTTGGGTTTTACGGGTTTATGGTTTAGGAATTTAGAATTTAGGGTTTAGGGTTTAGGGTTTTATGTTGCAGGGATTAGAGTTTTAAGGTTTAGGGTTTAGGGTTTTATGTTGTAGGGTTTAGGGTTTTATGTTGTAGGGATTAGGGTTTAGAGGTTTAGGGTTTAGGTCAAAGATGTTTTGGGTGTCAACATTGACGAGTGGATGTTTCGCTTAGCACACGATGCTCCTTTACAAAATAATGACGCCGATTATGGCGTATTTGTAATGAAGCATATTGAAGCAATATACAATGGACGAGAACCTGATTTTGACACTGTATGTTGTACACTTAAACATGTTCTATTATCCTCTATTATTGAGGACTCAATTTATATATTGGTGTCACATTACCTTTTTGTTGTAGGATGATATACCTAGATTCCACACAGAACTATGCAAAAAATTGATGGAGTTTCTAATTGTGGAAGAGAAAAAACTCAACCGGCAAGAATACCTAGAAGGCAACGAACGATGCGACCCCCCAGGAGTAATATGATGTACAAAGACTTCTAACAGAGTTTGTAGACTGTATATACAAATTTTGTATACAAATTTTGTAAGGTTGTGTATACAAATTATGTAAATCTCTCTGGGTTGAAATAAAATTTTAATTTTACTAAACACACCAATAAGTCGGATTGTTATTTGTAGCAAAAGACAAATCGTTGTCTCCGACATAGTCATATTTTTGTAAATCGCTATAGGATATTGTCTTGTATAATGATTCTAATACATAGATTAGGGTTTTACATAGAATAGGGTTTTACAGAGATATATATTAGGGTTTTACATAGATTAGGGTTTTACACACGTGTACCTCTTCTTCTTCTTCTTCTTCTTTGTTCTTCTTCTTTGTTCATTCTTTGTTCTTCTTCTTCTTATGTCGTTCTTTTTTTTTCTTCTTTGTTCTTCTTTGTTTTGTCTACTTGTGCATGATAGACGGGGGGTGATGCTGATAACCGAGGATAGATCTGTTCTGTCTACTTTGATATACTTCATAACAAATACGCCACATTTGGTACATCTTTGTTGCCTTGGTTGTGCTTGACCATTGGATCAATTCTAAATGGCATGTCAGGTGGAATGCTGACATATACTTTGAGGATGAAAACATCTATGTTTTCTTCAATGATGATGATGATGATGGCATCTTCTGTGTAAACTTCGATGATGATGGTCATGTATTGTATCTAAGTCAAACCATTGGTCATGATGTATTGTAACTGTAAAGTGATGGAGTATCTAAGCCAAACCATCTGTGTTTTCTTTGATGATGATGTTTTAACTTCGATGATGATGGTCATGTATTGTATCTAAGCCAAACCATTGGTCGCGATGTATCTATGAAACATTTATGGTTGTAAATCGCGCAGATGAACTGTGATATTTGTTGCAATATCTATATCTCACAACTAGCTTGGATCAATACATTCTGCCTGGATCTGCAAGCACAAGTTGGCATATTACTTGATGACTTTAAAGTACAAGTCAGAAACGAGTTGTCCTATCGCGATTTACATAATGACTGATAAAATGCGAAAAAGAGAAAGAAAAAATAAATCGACACAATGTTTATTGGTAAAGTATAAATCGAGGTAACTTGTTATAATTTTGTAATTCTTTTCTGTAACATGACATTCTATAAGTGTATAAATCTATTTTAATAAGTCTAGCACACAAATGCCACTGAACAAATCGTTGTAATGATCGGCCTTCATAAATAAAAATCCAATAAGCATTTAGCGTTGTGTACTATAAAAATTATGAGGTCTTCCTATTATGATTTACACAATGATTGATTAAAGGTTGAAACGATTTATATGTATGAAGGCTACGTGCTATCACAATTTGCTTGACACTGATTGGCTTGCAACCAATTATAATTCATTATGTCACGTAGCATTCTATGATTATATAATTCTTTCTATAACAGATCATGAATTATTTTTCAAAGAGGAAGTGTCCGATCACGACATGTACAACCACAGACATAAAGCAGAAAAGATTTGTCCTATCACGATTTGCTGTTACAGGCTTTGTCTATGTCAATGATATGTTCTATAACGATTTACACAATGACTGTTTTAACGATATAAATTGACGTCCTGTTAGAATTAGTAAAGTACAAATCGAGGTAACTTCAACGATACGAATCAAGTTAACTACTTAAATACAAATTGATTTCATTCACAAAGACAAACAAAGACATATTGTTCTTGTCGTAACTTCGTAATTATAAATCGACATGATTTACAACCACATTCATATATAAAAAATATTAGTATTTAGTTACAATACTAATATGACCAATGGTTTGACTTAGATACAATACATGACCATCATCATCAAAGAAAACAACTATCATCATTAGTATGAAACCCACGTCCAAATAGTGATGTGCTTCTAATGTAATCCACGTCCAAATAGTGATGTGATTCTTAGAGACTCTAGAAATGGTGCACTCTTGCGAATATGATTCACAAACTTCAACTCAGGCACTGTCCTTTTGAAGGAGCCGATGGACTATATGATAAATGGCTTTTACGATATAGGAACGAAGCTACAGAATGTATAGGATACGAACACGTAGAGAAGATGAAGCTCGCACGATTGTAGCATATTTGTCCTGAAGTATATCAAAGATTAGGCTGATATTTTTTCAACTACGAAGAATGGTTTGTGAACGATGGAGGGTCTGACAGTAGGAATAGATCAAATAGATGGTCATCAGCATCACCCCTTCTCTATCATACAAAATATTTGTGCTTGCTTCGGTATGACAATAACAATTAAGGATGATTATGGTCGTTATATTCTGCGTAAGCTTCGATATACTTCACGACAAATACGCCACAGTCTTATGTGTCATGAATATATCGATGTATACACAGAAGATAACCAACATAATCATCACCCAAGGAACACTATCTGTACAACAACGACCGAAGGCAGAGAAAAAGAAGAAGACGAAGAATAAGAAGTTGCAATGTCGCAGAAAAGAGGAAGATAAGTTAAATAGATTAGGGTTTTAGACCTGGATAATGGGTCGGGTCAGGTTTTACATAGATCTATATTAGGTTTTATATTTTGCAAGGTTTTACGCACGTGTACACAAATTGACACGATGTTTAGACTTAATAAAGTATAAATCGATTTAAGTAACAGTTGCAAGCTGATATGAGTAAATCATGATATTACATATCGATTTTGTTCACAAAGACAAACAAAAGCATATCATTATCGCAGTTACTTCATAAATATAATTAGACATCTCGATAATTACCTATTGGTGATGATATCTGTTTTTTTAATGATAATGGTCATGTATTGTATCTAAGTCAGACCATTGTGGTCATGTAAAAAAAGACTAGGTTTTTTCGTAAATGATTATGGTTTTAAATCACATCGATTTGTAGTTTTAAAGTTACCGCGACAACGATATGTCTTTATTAGTCTTTGTTAACAAAATCGATTTGTATTTATGAAGTTACCACGACAATGATATGTCTTTATTAGTCTTTATGAACAGAATTGATTTGCATTTATAAAGTTACCTCGATTTGTATTGTTGAATTATTCGCAATTTGTATTTTACTAAGTCTATACATCGTGTGACTTTGTTTATTGTTTTTCTTTTTGGCCATTTATTAATCAATCATTGTGTAAATTGTTTCATGGCCAGACCATTGGTTATAATGTATTGTAAATAGATACTCATATTTTTTGATAAATGAATGTGGTTGTAAATAACATCGATTTGTATTTAAGAAGCTACCGCGACAATGAGATATGAAAGTTTGTCTTTGTGAACGATATCGATATATAATATCTCGATTTACTCATATCGATTTGCAACTGTTACTAAAATATTGTTTCTTTATAAAACGTAAATCGATGTCATACTATAAATTATGTCAAATTTTCCTTAATTTTTATCATTGAATTTTACGTTGATTTGTAATTATGGGTTTAGGTGGGGGAGTGATTGGATTGGGTTGTACAACGATGTGTATATTTGAAGGCTAGATGAGACAACGATTTGTTCGTGCACTTTTATCATGATTTGTACTCATACACATTGCGATTTTCATCCAGTTGTGGCTGACATAGACGTCATTATGTAAATCGTGATAAGACACTACATGGTATAACGATTTATATACTAAATATATCACTATACAGGCGATTTACTAATGGTGTAAAAATTAAGCAGTTTATTTACAGAACAATTTTTTGCGCAACGATTCAACTATAATATATGTATAACGATTTGTATATGTTAAGTCAAGATGAGACAATGATTTTCACTAATGGTATAAGCACTGAACAATGGCGATTTAACTACAGTATCAAATTTATAGCTCTGTTGGCTAGATGAGACAACAATTTATACATGTGAAGGATATATATTACAACGATTTATACATGTGAAGGATACATTATTAAACAAAATTTACACGTGATTCTTGTGTTCTATAACTCACTTTCGAATTCATCTGAGTCTGTCATGAAACATAACAATATAAGACACTACATTAAGTTTAACAAAAAATGCAAACATCCTCCCAACATTGATTACATACCAAAAGACTTGTAAAACTCAAGCTATCATTCCAGAAAAATTGGTCGAGAGGATTGACGGTTACAACGTTATAGTGCACGTCTGTAGGGTATTGCTGCATGTTGGATATTACACAAGTTAGATATTGATAAGTTGCACATAATGCAATTTACATGGGAAGCAATATAATGTATTACATACCTGTTCATGCGAAGGGCTTGGTTTCTTTTGTTTAGATGTCAGTTATTTCTTAGACCTTTTCTTGCCAACCAATTATAGTGCACCATTTGTCCTCCGATGATTGTGATCAGAGACAAGTTTTCTTTTTATACGCTTCGCTAGGTGAAATTTATAATCATAATCTATAATGTTGACTCCTGACTTGTTGAAGATGATGTTTACGCTTCAGTGCAACTTCTCATGAGTGTCAAAGGAAGAATGATTTTCACCTCAGCTGTTCGCTCACATTTTCTTGGACTGGTCTTCATAAGCTGCAACAGACTGATGGTGAATTAACTGCACATTTTCAAGTAACTCCCTTGACACTTTTCTCATGCATACATAAGTTTCTTCACTTTTTGATGCCAAATCAGCAACATGCATAAGTGACCTACATAATTATTAGTAACGAGAGACTATGTGGCATTTCTCATCAACACTAGATTGACTGACATTATCTGTATCCAGCAGTTGAATCGTTGCTTGTCTTGTCCATCTTCGTATTAAATATGATTCATGTATTTCTTGTATCTTCTCTTGATTAAGTGCCTTTAATGCACGACGACATAAAATACCTTTGAATTCATACATTTTACACGTACATTCAACTGTTCTGTTGTCAATATTGTACATAACATGTGCTTCTTGCCTTTTTGGATGCTCTTTGCGCTCCCATACAATAAGGTATTTGTGCATATTCTCGGTTTGCACATGTCCGTTGTTGCAATTCATGACCTGTATAATCTCCTTCTTAATCCATTTAAATACAGTTAGTATATACAGATCTGCAGGTCGCATCAATATTTTCATGCCCAAAGTTACAGGGCGTGTATTAAAGCATTTCACATCTTGTTCAGGCTCATTTTATATAAGACGGTCTATAAATAATTCGTATTTTTCCTTGAAGCGAAACATTGTTAAACATGAATACAAGGTTTTCTTCAGTGTGGCATGCATAGATTCAGCTCTATGTGTGCTTATCATACCTGCACAAAAGTATTGTCTTCTAAATGCCAATGCCCACTTCTTTTTTTCTGCATACAAATTTTGTAACCACACATAGTCTTCAAAGTCGTATATATGAATCATTTCCTCCCAATCAGACATAAAAGTGACCTCATCTACGCTCTCAAGTACACACCTTGTAAACTTTTTGTCAAACCCTGTCTTCTGATTAAGTATGTGTCCTATGTTTTTTGCTGCATTTTGAAAAATATGCCACAAACATTGGCGATGATATGCATTTGACCATACATGAGACACTGCAGCTGTAATTGTGTGATCACTATTTGTAAGTACAGCTTCAGGTTGCTTCTCATTCATTGCCTATGTAAATACTCTGAACAACCACTCAAAGCTTTTCTTGGTCTGGTCATACAAAAAAGCGTCGCCTAATATACAACTCTATGAGTGATGGTTCACTCAGACAAACTGCGTAAATGGCCACTATTTAGTATTAATCTTCACTATTGTATAAAAAACAAACACATCATTGAAGCATTCATATTCAATTCTTGACTTTGAATCTGCCCAAAACATATTCACATCATATCTATCTTCATCCAGTTGCATTGCACTAAAGAAACCAAGGTCTTCTAATCTTCCTTAGAATAAACATATGTCTTTCTCACCATGACACTCTGTGCATTTTTTACCAAGAATACCTTCTAACACTGAAGTCAAGTTTTAAGGCATAATTATTGTAACATTTATATGTAGCTTCCTCATTATTAAACTGCATTCCTTCTACGGGAACAGAGTCAAGTGTACTATCATGTGCATTCTCAGTGCCTGCACCTTTATCAAGTATACTGTCATTATCATTTACCTTATTATCGAATTGCATTTCTTTTGCTGCAATATTTAAGTCAAGAGTGAATTCAATGCATGCACCCTTCTTATCATGTGCATCATTAGTGCACATGTTCACTTCTTCAGTTGCGTCATTAGTACAAATGTTCACTTCTCCATAACTTTTCAATAATTGAGATACATCATCTTCACTGCAACTAGATGATAAGCTCACCACTGTCATAAGCAAGATATCAATTTGTGTTAGCCAGTGCATACGTTTACTATAATTTATTCAAGATGCATATAACAATGAATACCAATTAGTTAAGCAAGTCAAATAAACGATTGAATGAATTACAGTATAAAAGCAACAACGATTTGTTATTTGCTTATACTATGCATCGAGTTGTTATTTACCATGCCAATAAAAGAAATAATTTATCGTATATGTGCGTTGATGATAGCGATTCACGTGACAACAATTTAATTATATCTACAACGCTGTGAAGTCATTTCAATAGAAATCACTAAATGAGCAGTGATTTGAATACGCAAATTGTCATCGCAAGCGCGCAACAATATTTTTTCTCATGCACACATTTTAAAATCATACTACAAATATATTATAAATCGACACTACAAAACACATAATATCTTACAAATCGATATACATATTGCAAATTATATTATAAATCGATATAAAAATTTAGTATAATAGCTTACAAATTGACACTACAAAACACATAATATCTTACAAATCGATATACATATGGCAAAATATATTATAAATGGATACAAAAATTCAACATAATAGCTTACAAATTGATATTAACAAACAAAACAATATCTCACAAATTGGTAGTATGTCACTACAACCGCGATTTGTGATACATTGCATATACTGAGTGAATGGATGATACCGAATGGGGTAGAGGCCATTCCTCACATCTTTAAACAAGCATTCTTGTCAACAGATCCCAGCATCTTAATCTTTAATTTTCAAACCGTCGAAAAGATAAGATCCACCTGCAATAACAAAACAACGCCTTAATGGCACTCACGTCGACATTCGTTCTTCAACAATAGCATGATGACATGGAAAGGTACTCACGACGCCTTAATGGCACTTGTTGAAATGTTTGTGCGTCATTCTTTTTTCCATACTGCCTAACGAAAATGAAAAAGAAGATAAGACTGTAAAAAGAGATGGCCGACAAATGTCCCTATGACGCCCACCAATGATCGAACCAGTCGATCGATTTATAGTTATCTCCATGAGGTATGAACAAACCCGAGAATGTTTTATAATACAAGGCAGGAACGAGAAGGCGGCAATGTGTTGTAACACAAGTTGAAAATCAAGGCAAGAACCTGGACTCGAGACGACGATAAAGGGTGCTCTAGCGACAACAGACGACGGTAAAGAGTGCATCGTCAAAGGGAGCTCCTATTACAGAAAATGGTGCAAACGAAACGTTTCGACTTTGAAGAGTTAGCATTATCCTTGACTTTCTGAATGGAGGACATTTTTATCATTTTCTCGAATCGTCGTTTCCCTTTTTTGGATGAAGTATATTTTTGTCCTTTTCTTGAACCATCGTTTCATGACGATAATGGCGGAAAAGGGTACTTAAGTCTTTGCAACCACACTGGACTCCGATGCTAAGTGATGCTGACACACACGAGGATACGAGCCCCATGTGCTTATATACATGGCGCTCATTCGGACTATTCAATGTAGCAAACAGTGCCTCTTCGAGGGAGAACACACAACACCCTCCCGAAAACTTGGTTTCTTCACGTTACCACCTTCACCAAATAAGTAGCTCAAGTAATCAATCAAGGATTCGACTCAATGAAGCACATTTGTTGAGGGAACTTTCATATCTCACATGTATTTTGGAAGGTGGAACCTCATAAAGGTCGTATGCCACAACAGTAGGTTTACAAATCCCAGCGTCTAACACTGGTTACAAATCCAACATAGTCCAATTACAAACATCAATTGAGTGAGGCACCTTATGCTTTCCATGCCTCATTAGTTTCATGTATGAGAGGCTCGGTATGTGCACATAAGGTTTTCAGATCAAGGAAATTTCAAGCACCAGACACACGAGTCACAAAGGCATGAAACAATTCATTTGGTTTATGCACCATATATCGATCACACCTACATGGGGATAGTTTACGTGAATCTGCTCATCGTTAACTGCAAAGGAGGCATGCCACCATGGTGGCTGGCCTTCTTTTGGAGTCAAACGATTGGGTCCTAAGTATAATCCATTCAGAGCATGGTCCTATTGAGAAGCAGACCGAAGCAGGTTATATGCCCCCTCCCCCCCCCCCCCCCCCCCCCCGAAGACAGGCGTTAGCCACAGTGCATGTTCGGGGGTCCCAATGAGCACCACGTATATAAGCTAATGGGGCTCATATCTCCATGTTTGTCAGCATCAGTTAGCGTCAGAGTCCGGTGCAGTTGCAAAGACTTGAGTACCCTTTTTGCCATTGATGCCATAAAACGACGATTCTAGAAAAGGAGCGGTTGCAAAGACTTAAGTACCCCGGACATGGTTATTTAACACCCAGTTCGTGCATTGTAGGATTATCTAAGAAAAGAATCCCCCTGAAGAAGGTCGTGAACATCAACCCTCTCTCTCTCTCTCTCTCTCTCTCTCCCTTCTCTTTCTGCCTCTATGCACATCCAGCAGACGATCCTACACTGCTCCATCAAGCACCGACTGAGCTGCACACTGACTATAGCATGGTTCAACTTGATGAGTTGTGGAGCCTGATTCAGAGCTTTTGCCCTTACATGAGGGGAGGGGGCTCGGTGTTGGTCCTGCTACGCAGTCAGCGGGCGGGTCCAGAGGGGCCACCCTTGGCGGAGGGGGGGGGGGAGGGTCATAGGGGTGAATTTTTTTGGGGCTTATATAAATTCTTTCTTTTATTTTCCTCTTGTAACTGTCAAAAAAGAGCAATAAGGTGTTTTGTTTGATCGTTCTTGTTTATTGTTTCCTTTGATTGTTTCTTGCTCGCGGTTTTTGTAACACCCTTTCCCACGTTTTTCTATTTTTTTTTTCGCTACGCGATTTTTGTAAATCGCTACTCGATTTAGCGATTTTTTATTTTTATTTTTTGCTACGCGATTTTCGTAAATCGCTACTCAATTTAGTGATTTGTCATTTTTTTTTGCTACGCAATTTTCATAAATCGCTACTCGATATAGCGATTTATAAAAATCACATAGCAATTTGCCATTTATTTTTTTTTGCTATGCGGTTTTCATAAATCGCTACTTGATTTAGAGATTTGCCATTTTTTTGCTACGTGATTTTCGTAAATCGCTACTGTGTGTAAATTGTAAATCGTGATGTTGAGCTCTGCCCCCTTGAGCGCGATCTTCGTCGTGATCAAGTTGTAGTCGTCGGTCGTCCCGATGGCAGTCTTGAGGTCCATGATGGGGAAGCCAAAGAGGAACGTGTCATTCTCGATGTTGGCGAGGTGGTGGGTCCTGTCAGAGAGCACAACGTCGGAGGTCGAGATGAGGACCTCGCGGTGAAAGAACTCGATGAATGTCCGCCAAGACTTGAGGGTACAAACGCCCGTGTTGAGCAGTGTCAGGGTGGCTTGGAAGGCATAGCCCTAACCGAAAGTATTGCCGACGTAGGGGTAGGCGGATTGTACTTTGAAAGACTTTGTTGTAGGTGTACTGGAGGAAGATTTCGTTGTAGGTGTCCCTTGAAGGCGATGGAGGGACTGCCATAGTCGGTTGCTAGCTGGACGAGGGCAGCATTCTGACCACTGCTAGCAGAAAGAGAACGACGATCACCATCGGATCACAGACACTTTGCTTCCCTTAATTTCTTCTCTAGAGAGAGAGAGAGAGAGAGAGAGAGAGAGAGAGAGTTTTACAATGTTTCACGGAGAAGGAAGAAGAAGAAGAAGGTGATGATAGAAAGTTCAAACGGAAAAGAAATAGAGAGCGTTTAAGGTTTGTTTCGCAATTTGAACTTTAAATAGTTAACATCATCCTCGACTTTCTGGATGGAGGATATTTTTGTCCTTTTTTCGAACTGTCATTTCCCTTTTTTTGAATGAAGGATATTTTTGTCATTTTCTCGCACCGTCGTTTCATGGTGAGAATAGCAAGAAAATGTACTTAAGTCTTTGCAACCGCACTGGACTCCGATGCTAAGTGATGCCGACACACACCGGAATACGAGCCCCATGTGCTTATATACATGGTGCTCATTCGGACCCCGAACACGCACTGTAGCAAACATTGCGTCTTCGGGGGAGAACACACAACACCCTCTAGATTCAAACGAAGAGATAATCACAATATCAAGCTTTTTTCTTTTTTTATTCATATACTTTTATTATGAGTAGGGGTGTCAATGAGTTCTAACTCTTGTGGAACCATACCCAAACCTGACTTGAGATAATGGTATTGGGTCCAAACCTTGGTCTAATCGAACCTACCATAAGAGAAGCCATACCCGAATCCTATATGGATTACATAAACCAGACCTGAACCATACTTGATAAAATAATATTTTTTATCATTTTTACATTGAAAATTTATCGATCTTAATTGGAACTTGGGTCGGTCCCGAGTCTGGTATGAAATTTTATAAACCATACCAGGCTCCACATAAGCCTTTTGGTCTGACCCGAATTCTAATCAGGCCTTCTTATTTATCACCAAACCTTGACCCTATAGTGTTTGGTATGGGTCGGGTCCAAGTCAAAGCCGAACCATTAACACCCCTAATTATGAGGTTTCCAATAAACGATACGGGAAAAAAAAGCCCTTTTCAAGATCTCACATATTTTAATAATATCATCGTTTTAACAGTAGCCAGTTCTCGACCCGTTTCCATCTCTGCCCATATGGGTGTGGGATACGATGTTTTGGGAGGATTCACCTTCCAAAAGATATGTCCATCAATAGATCTCTTCAATACAGAACAAAATGCACCTATACAATAATTTCATTTTCTTGGAAGAGGGATCGATCGAAGGTCGCATCACGTGGTGGAATGGTGTGTCGGGCGTGACACCGATTCTGTTCTCTACCCCTTTGGGCTCCGTGCTCTTGGATAGAAAACCACTGCTTCATGTTCTAGGGTTATACCTCACCATCAATCAAAACTTCTTCCATCGTCTAAATCTCTGAGAGTACACCTTTTGTGAAAAACAATAATTGAGTTGAAGATCAACAAGAACAAGAGGTGAAAGATGATAAAGAAATCCAAGGTAGGGATGACGAAAAGATCCTTGACACTTTACTGAGCCAGCTGAGCTGCGACAAACCCTATCATGGCTACAGCCAGCCACAGGTCGTGGTTGGCAGTGCACCAGCAGGGTGAGTGAGACACACCTTGCTGGTCACCCGGATGGCTGGGTCGGGCTGACCTCAGCCTATCACACCTGACAAGCTGCAGCGCTGTTGTGCACCTCCAGAGGAGCAGCAGGCAGGGGTCGAGCAAACCCTTGTTTGCAGCATCCCAACGGCGACCTGCTGCCCTGTTGTGCCCTGCTGCTCCCAGCCATGTGTGACTTGCACTAATCGTGTGTAAAAGGACTTCTTGCTTGTGCTAAAAAAAATGAGGGGGGTAGAGACCTGTCATGGACTTTCTCATAGGCTATCAATTGTTTACCTAATCGTCAATTGCTATTGTCCACTGCATTCGGATGACTTATTTGTCACCTAACTGATTTATTATTTTCTCAAAACAAAAAACATTTCCACCTAGTAGAACACTTGAAATTTATATTTCTCATACTATGATAAATCATATCGTCTATAAACCATAAATGCCTTTTCTACATAAGTTACATTAGCCTCTAACAAAGAAGATGCATGATACTGAAACTTAGACATGGATGCATTTTAATGCTTAGCTGCCTTCTATACAGTTAATTGTTTCATAATAATTTTTTTTTTCTCAGCATAAAGACAAAAGAAAGCTCTTATAAAGAACAAACTTGTAGTGAAACATGAAACCTTGATTAATCAATCACATCAAAATTTCAATAGCAGAAAAACTTGTGAAAACCCGTAAAAGCACTACAACTTTTAGCCAATGCAAACCATCTCAAAAAATAACGATAGAAAAATAAAAGATCACCAATGGAAAATATATTTAGGAATGACATCCATCAAATTACAATAAAAAGAAACAACTAACTCATGCAATATATGTATGCACCTGATATGTTAACACATGTACATATATATATTTATTTTCTTTTATTCCACTAACCCATACACATATTAGTGTGGTTAGATCACACACAATATGCCATCGATCTCAATGATGCATGTGGATCGATACGCATATCGATGTGTGGTCCAGCATGATCCTACATACTGACCCATCACCCATGCACGATGGAAAAATAACCTACATTGGAGAGTTCGATATGGTCGAGGAACCGAGCACATGTGGGTCGCGATCCCCCTCACAATGGCGAATAAAATCTTAGGTTGCTCGCACACCTCCAATCAGCACAAATAATCTTTCATGGAGGTTCCTCCCACTAGTGTGGAGGAAGGAGGATAGGGAGAGAGAAGAGATAGAGAGATTGTGAAAAGTAAAATTGTTTGTGAGGGTCCCTATTTGATTCACTAACATGTCATTTATAAAAGAAACGTTGGTTCATATGTTCCTTAATCACGAAGCAAACCTAAACCCTGAACCTCAAACCCTAAAGCCTGAACCCTGAACCCTAAACCCTAAACCCTAAAACCCTAAATCCTAAACCCTAAAGCCTAAAGCCTAAACCCTAATTCCTAAACCCTTAACCCTAAAACCTAAACCTTAATCACTGGTAAAACCGATTAGAAAATATCGTTCACATAGACATAGCTCGTAAAAGCAAATCGCGATAGCACGAAGACTGCATCCTTACAAATCGTTTCAACTTTTTATCAATCATTGTGTAAATCGTGATAGGAAGTTCGTAAAAGCGATATTATGTAAACACGATACGACATATTGTTCACATAGACAAAGGTCGAATAAGCAAATCGCAATAGGATATTCAAACGGATTTCGTGGATGGGATGCATTCAATTGAAATGATGGGTTTAGGTGGGGGAGTGATTGGATTGGGTTGGTTTGTGTACACGTGCATAAAACCCTAGTATATGTAAAATCCTAATATAGATCTGAGTAAAACTCTATTATATGTAAAACCCTACTTGACCTGACCCGTAGTCCATGTATAAAATCCTAGTCTATTAACAACTCTTCATCTTTTCTGCGGCAGCGCAACTTCTTCTTTTTCTTCTTTTTTCTCTTATGCCTTCATCTTCCTTCTTTTTCTTCCTTGTATACCAAAGAAAGCACAAATATTTTGCATGATAGACAGGGAGTGATGTTGATGACCATTTATTTGATCTATTCCTACTGGCGTACCCTCCATTGTTCACAAATCATCCATCGCAGTTGAAAAAATATCTGCCTAATCTTCGATATACTTCATGACAAATATGCTACAATCGTGCGAGCTTCATCTTCTCCATTGGTTCACATAGAAAAAAAAGCTAATAGCTGAAATTATCACTATGTGCTGCAAAAAAAAAATTACAGAGATAAGGACCTCCATTAGTAGATAGATTTTCATTCTCAGTGACTAGCGAAGGCCACTCAGTAAACTGAAGGTGATTTCCATACTTCTCTCTAAGGTGACTATCATCTTTCGCAGTTGGAAAAATATTTGCCTAATCTTCGATATACTTCATGACAAATATGGTAGTCATGCAGGCTGCATCTTCTCTACATGTTGCAATCCATACCTTCGATATACTTTAGTTCTGCCTCGAAGCTTTCTGCACTAGTAAGCTGGATTTCATGCCCACCTGGATTGCAATCGAAGCACATCACTATTTGAACATGTGGTTGATGCTGATGATGATGTCTATTTTCTTTGATGATGATGGTCATGTAATGTATCTAAGTCAAACCATTGGTTATGATGTATTGTAACTAAATACTCATATATTTTGTAAATGAATGTGGTTGTAAATCACGTCGATTTGTAGTTATGAAGTTATTGTGACAATGATATGTCTTTGTGAACGATGTCGATTTGTATATATGAAGTTACGTCAATTTGCATTTATGAAGTTACCTTGGTTTATAGTTTACTAAGTTTAAACATCGTGTCGATTTGTTTATTGTTTTTCTTTTCTGCCTTTTATGAATCAGTCATTGTGTAAATCACGATATGACATATCGTTCACGTAGACAACGCTCGTAAACGCAAATCGCGATAAGACAATAAACCATAATCCCTAAACCCTGAACCCTAAAACCCTAAACCCTAAACCCAAAACACAAAACCTTAATCCCTACAACATAAAACCCTAAAACCTAAATCCTAAACCGTAAACCCCTAAAACCCTAAACCCTAAATTCTAAAACCCTAAACCCTAAATTCTATTAAAAATGGGTGTACAGATCGTGATAGAACACCTTCTATAAAAATTAAATTGAGGTCTCTTATAGAACTGGTTGTAAGCCAAACGGTATCAAGCAAATCGTGATAGCACGTAGCCTTTATATGTACAAATCATTTCAGCCTTTTATTAATGTTTGTGCAAATCATTTTAGCCTTTTATCAATCAATGTGTAAATAATGATAGGATCATGTCTTGTAAAAGCAAATTATAATTTTTACAGTACACAACGCTAAACGCTTGTTCAATTTTTAGTTGCGAAGGCCGATTATTACAACGATTTGCTCAGTGGCATTTGTGTGATAGACTTATTAAAATAGATTTATACACTTATAGATTGTCACATTACAGAAAAGAATTATAGAATTACAACAAAGAATTATAGAATCCCAAACAAATAATTATCAGGACGTCGATTTGTATTTATGAAGTTACCGCGACAATGATATAACTTTGTTTGTTTTTGTGAACGATATCGATATGTTTGTAAATCCCTAATATAGATATGTGTAAAACCCTATTTTATGCAAAACCCTACCCGACCTGACCCCTTGTCCAGGTCTAAAACCCTAATCTATTTAACCTATCTTCTTCTTTTCTTCGGCAATGCAACTTCTTCTTCTTCTTCTTTTTTCTCCTTCGCCTTCATCTTCTTTTTCTTCCTTGTATTTTTCTTTCTTCTTTGTTTTTTTGTATTCCTTCTACCTCTGCTTGATAGATGGGGTTTGATGCTAATATCATAGTTGTTTCACGTCGTCAGGAAAGATATGTATAATCTTTAATGTTGATTATGGTGGTTATCTTTTGTGTATACATCGATATATTCATGACACATATGACTCTAGTATATTTGTTGTGAAGTATATCGAAGCTTACGCATAATATAACGACCATAATCATCCTCAATTGTTGTTGCCATACCAGAGCAAGCACATATATTCTGCATGATAGATATGGGGTGATGCTGATGACCATCTATTTGATCTATTTCTACTGTCGAACCCTCCATCATTCATAAACCATCCTTCGCAGTTAGAAAAATATTTGCCTAATCTTCGATATACTTCATGAAAAATATGCTATAGTCGTGCAGGCTCCATCTTCTTTGTTTGTTGGAATCCATACCATATGCAGCTTTGTCAGCTCTGCCTCGAAGTTTTCTGCACTAGCAAGCTGGATTTCATGCGCACCTGGATTGCATTCGAAGCACATCACTATTTGGATGTGGGGGTGATGTTGCTGCTAATGATGATGGTCATGTATTATATCTAAGTCAAACCATTGGTCAAGATATTTTGTTGAAGTTAACTTGATTTATAGTTTACTAAGTCTAACCATCATGTCGATTTGTTTATTATTTTTTCTTTCCGCCTTTTATGAATCAGTCATTATGTAAATTGCAAAAGGACATATTGTTCACATAGACAAAGCTCATAAAAGTAATTCGTGATATGACAATCGGTATCAAGCAAATCACGATAGCACGTATCGTTATAGTGAAATTGAATTTCAACTAAGTCTCTATTTATAGTTTACTAAGTATAAACATCATGTCGATTTGATTATTGTTTTTCTTTTCTGCCTTTTATGAATCAGTCATTGTGTAAATTGCGATAGGATATATCATTCATATAGACATAGCTCGTAAAAGCAAATCGCGATAAAAAAAATATTATTATGTTATAAAACTTAAAGAATTGTGGTTCTAAGTCGATTTGCATTTATCAAGTTACCTAGATTTGTACTTCACCAATAAACATTGTGTCAATTTGTTTTTTCTTTCTACTTTTTGCCTTTTATTAGTCATTGTGTAATTTGCGATAAGACAAATCATTGTACATATACTGTATCTGAATCATTATACCATATATTGTCCTAGAGATATTTTACACAATGACATTTGTATCATTAAAGTTAACTTGATTTGTTCTTTACTATGTCTAAACATCGTGTCGATTTATTTATTATTCTTTTTCACTATTTATTAATCAGTTATTGTGTAAATCACGATCTTACATACCGTTCGCTTAGACAAAGCTCGTAAAGGCAAATCACAATAGGATATTCAAACGGATTTGGTTTGATTATTTGATGGTTTTTTGTGGAATGGTTGTATAGATCATGATGAAACACCTTCTATAAAAAACAAATCACGGTCTCTTATAAAACTGGTTGCAAGGCAATTAGAATCAAGCAAATCACGATAGTACGTAGTCTTTATACGTACAAATCATTTCAGCCTTTTATCAATGTTTATGCAAATCGTGATATGAAGATAGCTCATAAAAGCATTTCATAGTTTGCGCAGTACACAACGCTAAACGCTTCTTCGATTTTTTTTTATGAAGGTCAAACATTTCAATAATTTGTTCAGTGACACTTGTGTATTACACTTATTAAAAAAAAAGTATACAATTATTTCAATCACGTTACAAAAAAGAATTATAGAATTACAACAAATAAATATCGAGATCAAAAAATTATATAATGTTTATTCAGTGGCACTTGACGACTCAGATGGACTGACATACAAATCATCTCTTTCTTTTTCTCGGTGGACTCTCTTTTTTCAGTGGCCTCTTGGTTCCCTCGATCTTATTATAAACACTGGTCATCATCTCTATCAATGTATAATATTGTGACCACATTTGTCACCCCAAATTCATCACTTGCTTCCGTAACTCCTTATTCTACCTCTCTAACATCTCCAACCTTGTGGCGAAGACTACCTTCTTTTTTGTGAGTTGTGTTCGCTCCTCATCGTGTATTACAACTGAGAGAATCATTGTTGTAGCCCAAGAAACACAATGAACGTGTTTTCTATGTTGGGCTATGACATGATAGGGGACAGGACAGACACATGGGTTTCCAAAATTTTCACGTTGCTTATTCTCAATCTCCATATTTCGACATATGGGCTCCCAATATTTTTTTAAATAGTTGGGGTCTTATTGTCGTTCTTTATAATCATATGCTACGACACAAACACCTCCTTTGTTTTCAGCTATCTAATTGTTCCCTGAAGCATTCATGTCAATTCACGTTCCTGGCCCCACTACTTTTCATATTCCTTATCACTTCCACAGACTGCTTTGGGGTAGACTGTCCCAAGCCAGCTTGTAGGAGAACTCGACTACCATGTTGCAACTGAGCTTCATAATTGCTAAACAACCAAATATCGCAGACAAACAGTCTCGCAGCCTAAGCAACAACCTCTTGGTCCTCGTCCTCCCCATCTTCATACGATCTCCACATAACCTGTACATTGAAGATTATGGTTTAGGTATAGACATAATTATTCATGTTAATGAATGCTAAATATTAAAATGATTTATACTAATGAATGTTACATATTACAATGACTGTTACTAATGAGAGATTTGTATTAAAATGATTTACCCTAATGAATGTTACATATTACAATGATTTACAATAACGAATGCTAAATGCTAAAATGATAACGCTTTGTACTAACAAAGAACAAATCCTGCAATGATCATTACTTACAAATGCTAACAATTATAACGATTTACACGTGTTAATGATTTATACTAAAGAATACAAAATCCTGCAATGATCATTACTTAAGAATGCTAGCAATTACAATGATTTACACTAATGTAAGTTAAATGCTAAAGCGATAGCGATTTGTACTAATGAATACAAAATCCTGCAACGATCATTACTTAAGAATGCTAAACATTACAATGATTTGTACTAACGAAGACAAAATCCTGCTGCGATAATTACTTAAGAATGTTAAACATTTCAACGATTTATACTAATGAATGATAAATGCTGAAATGATTATAAACAATTTTAATCCATTTACCTTATTTAATTGCAGACCATCTAAAATGAACTTAGCATTATCATCTTTGACATTCATTCTAACTCACCAACCAATCTTTGAAAAACCATAAATTGTAGGGCCACACTAAGGACGTAGGACGACAATATGCTCCCATAACCAGGCCTACAAAATCAATATATTAATAAGACTATAACTTTCAACGTTCTTCGTCTATAGCTACAAAATATATAATAAACAATTACCTGGACAAATGGCCAAAACCCTGCGATGGTTTTTGTACCATTACTTGCACGATAAAGTTGACTATACAAGTGTGTGAGCATAACAACACCCCATGCATAGTTGTCGACTTTATCTAAGTCTTCCAAGAATTGCAACTACAAGTAACTTATCTTCGAACCAGATAAATCCGAAAATAAAGTAAGTCCAAAAAAATAAAGAAGGAAGCCGCCCAACTCTTGGTCAGCTCTTTTAGATGCATATGTAGCAGACCGGTCTTCCCATTTATTACGAAAAAAATAAACTTTCATCGATGTGAAATTACTTTCACCAGAAATACATTGACTTTAGTCCTCCATTGACATTCCTAGAAGGGTTGTGCACTTGTCCATTGCGTTATAGTTTGAATCCAGTAATATGACAACACTTCCATGACACTTAAGGCCTATAATCCACAACACATCTTCTAAGGTCATGGTCATCTCAAAAGAGTCAAACTGAATGTGTTTGTCTGATTATTCCACTTATTTACCAGGTGAGTCATGGTGTTCCAACACATTTTAAAATAATGCTGGTCTAGAAGGCCACCGAAGTGAATATTTCATAATTGATTTTTCTGATATTCACTCAGCTGTTTATACCACGATAGAACTACAGGCCACTAACACTGCCTTCTGAGCTTTTCACCTGGTGCTCTACTTCTCTTCTAACCTCACTATAACACAAAATAACATATTATTCATATCAAATTAAAATTAGTCTCATTTATACTTCTACATGTTGTTGTACACAATAATCACTATAAATAATAATCATTTCATGCTCACTATCACAGTAATTGTATACATAGTAATCGCTATACATAATCATACCTATAACAGTAAATCGTTCATACTAATCGCTATCACAGTAATCACCATACATAGTAATCACTATCACAATAATCACTATACATAATAATAAATATTACAGTAATCACTATCATAATAATCACTATACATAGTAATCATTATCAAATTAATTGCTATATATAGTAATCACTATCACAATAATCGCTATACATAATAATACCTATCACAGTAAATCGTTACAGACATGATCAATTTACATACATTGATCACACTTTTCTCCTTTTTATCCCTTCTCTCCATCCTCTGCCTTTCTTCGCTCCTTCACCTCCCTCCTCTACTTTTCAATTTCTTCATTTCTTTTCATTTTCTTTTCTTCCTCCTTTTGCTTTTTCCTTTCCTTCTCTTCCTCCAACTGCTTCTTCCTTTCTCTTTCTCTCTCTTTCTCCTCCAGCTTTTTCCTTTTTCTTTCCTTATCTTCCATTCTCTTTCCTTATCTTCTTTGTCCTCCTTTTCCTTCCTTTGCCTTTCCTTCTCATCCTCTTCCTCGTCCTCCTTCTCCTTCTCCTTCCTTCTCCTTTCCTTCTCTTCCTCGTCCTCCTTCTCCTTTCTTCACCTTTCCTTCTCTTCCTCATCCTGATGCTTCTTCCTTTGCCTTTCATCTTCCATCTTCGTCAGTTGCCTTTTCTTTTCTTTCTCTTCCTTCTTCTTCAATTGCCTTTCCTTCTCTTCCTCATCCTCCTTATTCTTTCTCTGCCTTTTCCTCTCCTCCTCCTCCTTCTTCAGTGATACATATATATATATATTAAATAAATATGCTATCTAACACTAAATCTTAAAATATTTTATTAAAACCGAAATTTATATTTTCTATAAGATTCTCGATCCATATTGGATCTAATTCTATTTGGATCAAACCTCCAAAGTGGATTTTGGATTCTCTTGAGATCTAGATCCAAATACCGAACCCAATTATTTTCTTTAATGTATTTTAGATCTTTTTGTGATCCAGATTTAGATATTGAATTCACTTAACTTAGATAGTGGAGTTCAGATCTTTTGGGGATCCAGATCCAAAAGTCCAAATATGAATAGATTTTAAATTGTGAACTTAAATTTCAATTGTATTTTTTAATTCCTTGAAACCTTTAATTTTGCTTGAATTGATATTTAAGATTTCTATTCAATTTTGAACAGTTGATAATTCATAAATTGCACTAAAATCATTTTTTATTTATTAGATAATTCACAGAAAAATCATAGGTTTTACACTTCCTCTATGTGTCTGAAAGGTTTTCTAAAATTTAAGAGTTTTTAGTCAAGCAATTTGGACGTACGATAAAGTTATTGAACTGTGTTTGGGTTCATGAAAATAACACAATATGACTTTTTTCATAAAAAATCATACTTATTGCATGTTTTTAATAAAATAATCCATATAAATATAAATTTTCATGATTTGATTCAATATAACACAATCAATATCAGTTTATATATAAAAAATAATAATTGTATGTTGTACCAAACTTAATATGATGCATGGAATCACACAAAAATAATTTTCTCCAAAACAAACACTCAAACATCGAAACAAGTATTTAAAAATAAAATTTATTTCATAATAACCCATAATCATGCAGTTCTAACAATAATAGATTAAACCTGGGCTGCACATAAATTAAATTAAGCATAAACCATAAATAGAGCCATATAAATTGATTTTCTTAAAAATAGACCCCATAAACCCTAATCGATATGACCTACATGAATTTATTTATTATATTTAATTTCAGCCATACGTAAAATTATTCATCTAACATGAATATAGTTTGGATCATACAATACATAAAGCACGAAACATAAGCATATAAATTCTCAAAACTTGTTTTTCCAAAAAAAACACTAAATATCTCAAAATTGATTTTCACTATTTTACTGTTTATTTTATTTTTCCAAATATTAATTTAATAAACCTCATAAGTATTGATTTAAAAAGAGTTTTTACATGTTGATCATGCTAAATACACATCCATCATAGATTTAAAATATCAAACACAAAATTGATTCCATAAAAATAGACATGAATCCCTTAAAAACTATTTTTTTCCAAAATTATTTTTGCAAAAGCTATTCTACCGATAATCTGATAATATCAGCCCATCAATATGTTTGACTGATATACAAGTGTTGTTGAGCATGCGTGTACCATTCACAATATATACATGCATCTCAATATCATATACACATGTTAGAGTAGATGTACCTACCTCGAAAAGGTGAAAACTACAATACCGAACACCAAAATGCAATTTCGACACCATAGCAGGTGTCTCCTCTTCATTGCACACCCTATCCTAACATGTGCACCCTTAAAACTAATCCTAACCAGCTCAAGACTAGGCCTCCTAGGGTGCGTGGGCAAGAGAGGAAGAAGGAAAAGAGGGAGAGAAAAAATAAAGAAAAAATAAGGAGAAGAGAAAGGGTTTCTACAGAGAGAGATCTGGAATGAGGGGTCAAATAGGAGGTTTTCACTGTTATATATAAGCTTTAATGTAGAAGATTGCATTGACGATTGAGACACAAAAAAAAAGATATCGAAATGGCATCGATCAACCCAATCTTTACTCTTTAGATCATTTTGTAATATGTACTTTTCCTCATAAATGTTTTAATATAAATATATTCATCTCTTTAGTTTGTTCATGTATGTTTATATTTCTTCTCAATTATTAATCTGTTGTAAAAATTTTCATATTTTTTTATTATAAGCTCCCCTATCATGCTATTTCAAAATTTTCTCTATCTCTCTATTTCTCTCATGCCTCTCATTATACTCTACCTCTGTTTGACTATACATATCTGTGCATGACTTGTACCAACCTGCATGAGATTCCAAAGAATCTATCTTAAAAGTGCACAACAAATAGCTGAATGAATGACATCAATCAACCCATTTTTTACTCTTTGTGTTTCCTTTGATTTATGCATATTTTTTGCAGCTTCATACTTTTTAAGGTTTAGATGACATGTGTAGTCATTGCCTTAAGCCAAACATCCCTTCCTGTGGGTTCCATCACCGCATGCCGTCTTCTTGTTGCGCCACACATACATTATAGGCCCTTAAAAAGTATCTATCATTTTTTTTGTCAGCTTTCATTTACTTTGGTGAAGCTTTTTTGGCATCTAGTGTCATCTCTTTCTTTTTGTGTCGTCATGTGTTTGAAGGTATACCTATCTTTTTTTTTTTTTTTTTTTTCAGGGTTGTAATAAGCTTCGACAGTGCTAGATTTTGGGAAGGAGAATGAAACACACGATGTTTTATGTTTCATATGCCAATGTATACATAGGTGGTTGGAGAATGATATGCATAGGCAATGATGTGATATATTAATGAGAATGAAAATGTTAGGTAATATAGTGATGTACCTCTCTTTGACTTTCGACTTTTGCTAACAAATGCTAAAGGATTGACCAATAAATGTCGAAGTCATTTGGCATCATAGGTGCGAAGCAAGTGAATTACCCTATGCCTAGAATCCGTTGTGATTTTTCATTCTCTTGTATCTCATCCTTCACCTTTCCTATACTCAAAGGTGATAGTATAGTAATATGTGACCTCTATAGTGCAAGTTGGGGATGTGTTTAACCGGAGAAGGTTTGGGTTTGTTGTATTATGAAAAAAAAGTTGCAGTCAACCCAATTGCACCAAGGATTCAATCCTAAATGGGCAACAATTGCTTTAAAGAGAATGCTCATATGCATGCCTCCAAACAATCTCTATTTCTTGTTTGATTAAGTACATGTTTCAACTAATTTTCCGATTCATAAACAGATGTACATTTAATGTTAGAAACCTAGATGTATGTATATGCATTTTTTTCCAGGACCGAGGTGTTATCACATGTGTTAAGCAGGGTCCTGTGCCAAGCTGAAGGCCCAATTTTGAATCCCTCAGACACATGGGGCTTACCAGATATATGGTAGGGTCTGCCTAACCCGCTTGCCTTAAAAAAAAAAATGTCTATGCATTTTTGTTTTGTTTTTTTATTGTATTCCCACCAGCATGGAGCGTATCCAATGGAAGGATAAAAAAAGTTTACCTTTGTTTGCTGATTTGTAGTTGGATTCGGAATCGGATTTGAATATAAAATACTGAAACCCGAGACATAACCAGATCCGGATTCTGGTCGGTCTGATATCCCACCCAAGCTTTGGCTTCCGGATCCGGAGTCCGAGTTTTCTGCGATGGCCTGAAGTTCCGAGTCCACTTGAAGGGTTTGCTTCTCGCTCTCTCTCTCTCTCTCTAAGGAGTAGGAGACTAGAAGAGGAGATGAGCATCGTGCCTAAGGAGACGATCGAGGTGATCGCTCAGAGTATCGGAATCAACAACCTCTCCCCTGATGTCGCTCTCGCCCTCGCCCCCGATGTCGAATATCGCCTGAGAGAGATCATGCAGGTTGTTTTCCCCCTTCCCCTCTCTCTCTCTCTGTCTCTGCTTTTAGTTTCCGACGATAGATCTTGTTGGGTTTCTCATTCATAGGCGTTTCAGTCTCTCGCTCTGTTCGAGCTTCTTGAGGGCCTAGCTATTGTGCAGCTTCATGTTATTACCTCGTTCCTTGAAGTAATTGCTGGCAAGTTTGTTAGGTTATTACATCTGAAGAAGTATTCTACAAACCGCGCGCGGTTAAGAACGAGGTTTTACTCCCTTCTTGTGAATATTGGGAGCCTTCGATCCGTTCCGCATCTTTCTGAGGAACCCTAGAGATTTTTTTCATGGAATAGCTTTGACAGTTCCGTACACGTCCCACCATCCTGTCCAATGAATCATTACGACTCGCTTTCCATTTGAATCCTCCCATTCACAGGATCCGTCGTTCCCGTATTTTCTCCAGAATAAAATACAGTAAACAAAAGAAAAATCTGAAAACGGTATGCTCCGTTTGTTTTGAATTTTTTGTTGGAAATGCTTTTCGTTTCCTTTTAATTTCTTTCGAGAATAAGGGACCATTGTTCACACGAAGAAACAAATCTTAGGTCCTACTTTATTTGCTTACTCTTTTTTCTCACTTAATGGTGTTTTTGGGAACAATGTATCTCGATGGGAAATATGAGGTGTGTATATTGTAGTGTAACTGGGAGACAGAAGAGTTTTGTTTATATGATATGAAGGGTTTTCTGTGTCTAGTAATAAGCTCCTTTTCCTTTTGGACGAGTCTCTTTTTTGTGTATAGTAATCTCATTGTTTTGGTTTCTTTGTAATTGCTCCTAAAATTGTCCTTGATTGTAGCCAGCCTTCATTTCGATTCTTCTAATGGTTTTTTGTTCCTTTCTGTCCTTTCTGGTTCTAGTCTGACGTTACTTAGTTTAGGAGTAAATAATTAAAGTACTTAGTGGAAACTATGGTGTCTACTCAAATAGTTTACTTCGTGGAGGGCTATTCTGTCCGGAATTTCTTTCAACTCCATCTTTGCACCCATCCTATTCCTTAAGCTTGTTAAACAAATAGCTCAATGATGCATGACCAACAACATGAACACCATCATGCAACCATCACTTGAAGCTCCATCTCCATTTTTTTTGTATCCCAAGTTTGTTTTGTAAACGATTTATCAACACAACACTACCACCACCACTGCGGATGTCACTATCTCCACCATTATACCGCCAACAACAATAGGCACTAGCGGCATCTGACTCCAAATTTTTTCCAAACAAAAGCAATGTTCAGAAATTCTTCCTAGTACTATCAACTATCAATCACACTGTCATGAGCTAGAAGTTTAATCTTCATTATCCCTACAATACTATATACTTAACCATTTTTATCTACTTCCTTTGAGTCTTTAACTAAATAACCGCTTCAATTGAATATGACGGGCATTTAGAATTCTCTAACTTTTTATCCTTTTAAATTTATACATATAAGCGATATGTCTTTAAGCTATTTGTATGGTTTCATTATTAATACCGTAGTATATTACTCATTAAAAGGTACAAAAATTAAGATCTTGCCAATGTATAACATAATAATGGAGTGATACGTCCTGAACTATTATCATTCATAGTGATGGTGTGAATTTTCAATGTTATAAAGTGTAAAATGATAAGTTTGTGCAGGTCACACAAACAAATTTTATCATTACTTGGTAAATCACTGATAACGACAATGATGATCATGATTAATGGTGATGGGAAACATTATTGTCTTTATTATGTTATTGCTTGTAGTTTTTCTGCCTATTTAATAGAAAATATGTTTTAATGAATTTCATGAGGATCTTTTGTGTCTCTATGGGACAAACATTTGAATTTGAATCATGATAGATAGAAGTGGAGAAGGATCACTGTAAGTCATGAATTCTTGAAAGCCTTTCAGATAGGAGAGCGGGTTGTGGTTGTGGTATTGGTATAAATCTGGGTAGGACACATGCAAAGAGGCACTTTATGTATTTCCTGGGCAAACACAATAGTTTGGATCTCATGTGGAACAATGCAAGTTCTTCTAAGCTTCTGGGTAGATCACCTTAGCTACGTGCATGATGAGAGAGCATATAATAAAAAGGAACAACTGTCTTGGCTCCCAGGAATTCCTTTCTTTTGAATGCTAGGTCAAATGTGGATTTTTTCTCAGTTGAACATTGTCTAATGAGACATGCAGAAGACGAACTCAGAGGTGTCTATATTTACTTCTCATCATCTAGTGTCTGTTGGTAAAGTTGTTGAGTTCAAACCTACATTATTATTGATAATGACAACACTTGTGATTTTTGAACAGATTCATGTTATGGCTTACATAAGCAAATAAAAGCGTGTTTCCAAATGCTTTTGATGTCTTTAATGATGTACAAAATTTTGACCGAGAAATTGGTGCTGACCATTGAAGCGCTGTGTAGTCAAAAGCGCTAGGCAGTGCCTAGTCGGTGGACCCCTAAAAAGACTAGTTTGAGACTAGGCGGGACTAGGTGGACTAGTCGGTACCTTAATAAAAAAAAATATAAAAAATATGCAAATGAACTGCTAAAATTAGTAACAAACATGTATGCAACATAAAACCAATCAACAATAAGCAAAAGATAAGAAAAAAACATGTCGAACATTACAAAACCTTCTCAAATATTAAAAACAATTGAATAAGCAAAGCAAACAACTATCAACAAATGCCAAATAATTTTAAAAATAATCCAAAATTTTAAAATAAAGTGCTAAAACTAACAACAAACATGTATTCAACATAAAATTAATCAACAACAAATGCACGAAGCATAAGATATTGCTATCGTCAAGCATCGTAAACATGTTATATTACAAAACCTGACCAAATATTATTAAGACCAACAACAAAGATGTATACAACAACAACAACAACTATGCCTTCATCCCAAAACAATTGGGGTCAGCGATATGAACCAAAAAAGAAATTCATTTTGGGTCTTCCACATGAATCCTTTTCCTCCAATCATTTCTATCCAACGCCATGTCCTCGGTGAGGTTCAAAGCATTCATATCCTTTCCTATCATCTCCATCCAAGTCTTCCTAGGCCTACCCCGACCTCTTTTAACTAATATATTTTCCCATTTCTCCAACCTTCTAACTGGAGCATCATTAGGCCTTCGCCGAATATGTCCAAACCACCGTAAACGATTCTCTCGCATCTTATTTTCAATGGGTGCAACACCTACCTTCTTACGTATCTCTTCGTTCCGAATCTTATCTTTTATTGTATTTCCACACATCCATCTAAGCATCCGCATCTCAGCTACACTCATTTTTTGAATATGATGTCTCTTGGCAGCCCAACATTCCGTACCATATAGTAAAGCGGGTCTAATAGTCGTCCTATAAAACTTTCCCTTCAACCGCAATGGCATTCTACGATCGCACAGCACTCCAGTAGCACTTTTCCATTTCATCCACCCAACCTTTATCCTATGATTTACATCTCCATCAATTTCTCCATACTTTTGAATGATGGATCCCAAATATTTGAAATAATCATTCACCGGTATATCTTACTCACCAAGCTTCACTACACTCCCATCACTACTTCGTTGCTTACTAAACCGACATTCCATATATTCAGTCTTACTCTTACTCAACTTAAAACCTCTAGCTTCCAATGTCTGTCTCCATAATTCTAACTTAGCATTAACCCCAGCTCTAGACTCATCAATCAAAACAATATCATCAGCAAACAACATACACCACGGTACATTTTCTTGAATTGATCTCGTAAGCTCATCCATCACTATCGCAAATAGGAAAGGGCTTAAAGCAGATCCTTGATGTAACCCAACCGTTATCGGGAAATTGGTTGTCACCCCTCCACAAGTGCGGACATTGGTTACTACTCCTTCATACATATCTTTAATTATACTAATGTACTTGAGAGAAACACCTTTCTTCATCATTGTCCACCAGAGAACGTCCCTAGGTACTCTATCGTATGCCTTCTCTAAATCAATAAAAACCATATGCAAATCTTTGTTCCTCTCTCTATATCTTTCAATAAAAACAACAAAGATGTATCCAACATAAAATTAATCAACAAATGCACAAAGTACAAAATACCACTATCGTGATGCATAGCTGCATAGTAAACCTGTTATATTACAAAACCTGCCCAAAAATTAAGAAGAATTGAATAAATAAGCAAACAATTGCCAATATCAACAAAAGCTATGCAATTTAAACATAATATGAATTCTTAAAATAAAGTTAATCAACAAATGCTTAAGTATAAGATATCGCTATCATCATAGTAAACCTGTTATATTGCAAAATCAGCCCAAATAATAAGAACAATTGAATAAACAGAACAAACAACTGCCAATATCAACAAAAGTTATATAATTTAAACATAATATCAAGTCTTAAATATACTAAAATAACATCTACATCATTGTGCTCTGTCAATAAATCTAAAATAAAAGACAACCAATTGACCTTCAAATAAAATATACATATGTATATTCATTCAATGTCACATCCACACACATAACAATTCAATGTCACATCTACATGAACAAACACACATAACAAATAACAAATTAATTAAAAAAGAAAAACAACAAATGCACTTAAGTAAACCTAAAACTAAAAGTCAAGTTCAACACACAATCGCAAAATCAACAACAAAAAATATGGACAAAACAATTACAACAATTAAAGAACTAGGGAGCAATTACAACAATTACAAGTTTACAACAAAAAATAGGGAGAGAAAAAGAAGAAAAGGCAGAGGAATGGGGAGAAGAAGAAGAAGAAGAAGAAGAAGAAGAAGAAGAAGAAGAAGAAGAAGAAGAAGAAGAAGAGGAGGAGGAGGAGGAGTAGGAAGTGGAAGAGAAGAACTGGCGGGGGAAGAGGGGGAGAGAGAGAGACAAAGAGAAAAGAAGAAGAGGCGAAGGAAGAGGGGGGGGGTGGAAGAGGCGGAGGAAGGGGGAGAGAAGAAGAAGATGAAGAGGAAGGGGGCGGGGGAGAAAGAGAGACAAAGAGAGAGAGAGAGAAGAAGAAGAAGAAGAGGCAAAGGAAGGGGGGAGAGAGAGAGACAAAGAGAAGAAGAAGAAGAGGCAGAGGAAAGGGGAGAGTGAAAGAGAGACAAAAAGTGGGTTGAAGAAGTGGTAGACCTCTATATAAGAGGTATAGAAGGTGGTTTCAAGGTGTGATTTTTTAAGAAAGGTCTTTGAAGTTCTTGTTCACAAGGGTGAAGGGTACCTTGCTCATATTTCAACAAGGGAGGAGAAAAAAGGTGGTGCAAATTTCAGTTTTGACTTGTCGGGTCAAGGTAATCCGCATTAACTGCATATTTGTGTATTTATTTTTGTTCTTGAGAGTCTTGTAACATCATATACTTGTCAGTTTCAATAAAGATTTCTCTTGTACTCTCTCCGTGGGCGTGTGCTTGATTGCTTTCTTGTTCTTTCATTACATCATGCATTTGCATGTCTTCTGTGCCCACAAATTGGTATCAGAGCAAGACTCGATCTTAGGGCTTGTTCATGATGGCAATGAAACGATCAAGCATAAAGCACAAGATTGAAAAGTTTAATGAAAAGATAAACTTTGGGTTATGACAACGTAGAGTGAAAGATATCTTGTCCCAACAAGGGCTGGTTAAAGCCCTTTATGTGGAAAGTAAGAAACCCAAGGATATGTCTGATGATGTTTGGAACGACATATGTAAAAGAGCAGTTAGTGCTATTCGACTTAATCTTGCGAATGATGTCTTCTATAATGTCATAAATATAGACTCTGTACTAAAGCTGTGGTTGAAATTAGAGAGCTCATACATGACAAAATCATTGACTAATAAGTTTTATTTGAAAAAGCAAATATATGCTCTTCAGATGGTGGAAGGCTCAAATCTGCATGATCACTTGAATGTCTTCAATAAGATCTTGAGTCTCTTGACTCATTTATTGAGTTCTAAAGTAAAGATTGAAGAAGAAGATCGAGCTTTGTTACTTTTGGCCTCTCTTTCTCCATCCTACAATCACCTGATGTCCACTCTTATTCGGGAAAGAGACTCTTGAGTTGGATGGGGTTACCATGGCTCTTTTATCAAATGAGATAAGGAAAAAGTCCGACACAGACCGACATCAAGGAGAATGACTTTTGGAAAGAAGTGATTCAAGCCAAGAAAGAGGTAGATCAAAGTCACGGAGTCCTTAAAATAGGAACTGACCAAAGTCTAGAATAAAAAGTACTCTTGCTATTACTGCAAGGAGGGACACTTGAAAAGGGATTGCAGGAAGCACAAAGAGGACATTGATAAGAAAGAGAAGGGCAAGAGCTTAGAACAAGCAAGTGTGGCAACCAACATAAATGAAGGTGATGATACAAATCTTCTTTCAGTTTTTGCAGGTATGAATCAATTTTCATATCATTAAATTTTGGATTTTGGATGTTCATACCATATGCACGCGTAAAGAGATTGGTTCGATACCTATCAGGATCATGATAATGGTTCTGTTCTTATGGGTACTGATGTTTGTGTGTAAGATCACATGAATATGATCAATAAAAATCAAGATGTTTGATGGGGTGATAAGAACCTTGACTGATGTTAGATATTTGCCTAAACTTAAGAAAAGTTTAATTTCTTTGGGTACTTTAGATGTAAATGGTTGCAGGTTTGCAACAACATGTGGAGTTCTTAAGGTGACTAAAGGAGCTTTGATAGTCATGAAAGACCAATTGACAAGAAACTTGTACAAGTTGACCATTAATGAAGAGGTCAATACAGATTAGACCGCTCTTTGGCATATGCGGCTATGGCATATGAGTGAAAGATGTATGATGGAACTTTATAAAAAAACTTGTTGAATGGTGTTAAGTCATGCAAATTAGATTTATGCAAATATTGTGTATTAGGAAAGCAATGCAGGGTGACTTTCAAAACTGCAAAGCATACGAACCGTGACATCTTAGTCTATGTGCATACAAATGTATGCGGGCTTGCACCAGTTAAATCTAATGGTGGGGCTGAATATTTCATAACCTTCGTAGATGACTACTTAAGGAAAGTCTCGGTCTACTTCATAAAGAATAAAGGAGAAGCATTCTTGAAATTCAAACAGTGAAATGTAGAGACACAAACAAGAGAGGATAAAACACTTGATGTCAAATAATAGACGGGAGTACAAGTCTAATGAGCTTATGGAGTTCATAAGAAATGAGGGAATCACTCGTCACTTTACCACACCAGAGATACCTCAATAGAATGGTTTGGCAGAAAAGATGAATATGACTTTTATGGAAAGGGCTCACATAATAAAAATTCCCATATTTTTAAAACATTACATAATTTAATACCCTTATCATAAAGACACATCTTATATTATAAGGTTAAAACATAAAATGCATAAGGGTATTTTCAGGATTTCGCTGGGATAAGGCAGATTTGCATTTGCAGGATTTCGCTGGGATAAGGCAGATTTGCATTTGCAGGATTTAGCTGGGATAAGGCTGATTTGCATGGACGTGGGATAGGGCAGATTTGCGTGGAGATTATGTTTGCCAATCATTTCTTTGAAACCCAGGATGTAAGTTTTCATATTTGTCTCTCAGAATACTTTGCTATAGCATTTGTTTTAAACCTATAAGTTAACGGTGGGTTTAACTTATACCAGAATACTTTGCTAAGACACTTCAACCAAGAATAAATGCCTTTTTACCTTACGGAATACTTTGCAATGGCAAAATTGCTATGGCTTTTAGCCACCCCCCAGAGGGAACACTGGTATTAGCATTATCATGGTAATGGTCATAACCCTATGGTTTATAAGCTATTTCTATGACTGCAGGCCATGAACTTTTCACGAAAGTTTAATAATCATTTTTCATATTCCTTGGATCAATTCAAAGATGGACAAGAAATATACCCAAGGCAATACATTTATTCCCCCTTAAAGTCTCATTTTAATATTACCACCCTACTTTTTGTTATTTCCTCCTAAAGTAGACCTTTATCCTTTTTTCCCTCTAAAGAGCATAATTATACTAGGGGCATTTTTTGAGATTGAATGCAGGATTTGAGAAAAGCTTTTGGGTAGAGGCGGTTAACATAGCTTGCTTTATTGCTAACAAATCACCATCTAAAAGAATTGATTGCAAGACTCCATAGGAGATATGGCTGGTAAGCCACTTTGAATGTCCTACTTATGTTTATGTGCATAGTGAACAACGTTCCAAGTTAGATGTTAAGTCTAAACCATGCATCTTTCTTGGATATGAGAAGGGGGTGAAGGGGTACACGTTATGAGATCTTAATTCCCACAAGGTCATCATAAGTAGGGACATTGTGTTTGATGATGAGCATATGGCGAAAGAAAATAAGAAGGATTACATGCAACAAAAAGATGGTGAAAAAAAATGCCATATAGGTGGTGGATGAGATTGATTCACCACCAAGCGGATGTATGATTTTTTCTCAAGATGCTCCTAGCATGGTTCAAAAGCAAGAACAACCCTATAGCTTGGCAAGAGACAGGGAAAGAAGGACCCACAAGGCTCCAGTAATGTATGGTTTTGAAGATATAGTTTCCTTTGCTCTAATTGTTAGTGCAGGTGATCCATCATGCTATAAAGATGCTATCAACTCAAGTGATAGCAATAAGTGGATGCTGGCTATGACAGAAGAGATGGAGTCACTCCATAAGAATAAAACTTGGAACTTTCTGGAATTCTCCAAAGGCAAGAAAGCTATAGGGTGTAAGTGGGTGTTCAGAAAGAAAGAGGTTTTATAAAACAAGCTGATACAAAAACCAAGGCTTGATTGGTGGCCAAGGGATTCTCGTAGAGAGAAGGGATCGATTATAATGAAGTCTTCTCATCGGTTGTGAAGCACACATCGATTCAGGTGCTGTTGGCGATGGTTGCCATGCATGATCTTGAGTTAGAGTGGCTTGATGTGAAGACCGCATTCCTTCACGAAGACCTAGAGGAGAAAATCTACATGCAACAACTTGAGGGTTTCAAAGAAATTGGCAACGAGAGTCTTGTTTGCAGGTTAAAGAAATCACTTTATGGGTTGAAGCAATCTTCTCGGTAGTGGTTTAAGTGTTTTGACTCTTATATGATCAAGGTTAGGCATACCTGGAGTGATTGTAACGCCCCAAAAATCCTGGACTTGAAACCTTTTATGAAAAAGGTTGAAAGCTTTAAAATTAGTCATTTATCATAGTTTGAAACAGAAGTTCAGCGAAAAATCATGTTTGAAATAACAAGTCCCTGGACCTTGGGCACATTACAACGCAAACTTCCCTTTTACAAACTGATTTGCAACTCAAATATATTTATTGAACTAAAAAGAAGAAATAGAGTTTTGGTAACACAGTTTTAATAATCAAGAGTTTAATCAAAAGAGAGGCTTTAAAAGAAACTCTATACCATATTTACCAAAAATATCCTCAGCTATGTCACATGGGTGCGGGTGTGACGGGTGCGGCGCAATTTTAAAAATTTTGGACACGGGGACTCGGCGATATATATATTTTAATATATATATATATCCTGTGTGCATATATATGGATATTGTCCTCTAAAGTTTGGCACCAACACGAGTGTTTTTATAAACTTTGCAACTTGTACTTTTGCCCTTGCAGAAAGGGGGGTCCGAGGGCTCCCCTGGCGCGGGTCCAGATGCGCGGTCAGCGGGCGGGGGTCCAGGGGCGGGCGTAGGAGGGCAACACCCCCCGGATTTTTTTCTAGGGCTTATGTTTAAGACTCATGCTATATATATATATTTAAAAAAAATATATAAAAAGATCAAATTTTTTTGTTTTTTACCCAAAAAAATGGACATTTTTGGACTCGTTCAATGTTGACAGAGTCCAAAACAAGGACGGACTCGGCCTCGACTCGTTGACCGAGTCCGACTCGGCGTTGACCGAGTTCGGGCCGTGTCCGAAGCCGCACCCGTGTCCGCACCCATGTCGGGGCGTGTCGACTCGGGTGCGGCGCCTCCCTAGCCGAGTCCGTGTGACATAGGTCCTCAGGAGCGAAACGTCAAGGAAATGGTCTCATCTTGATCTCATCACGTCATCGTGCCATCGCAAGCTGCCTTAACCTATTCACCACCTGCTTATGAAATGAGTCAGTTTCGTGAAAAACTAGTAGGGGTGCAAAAGACAAGAAAGAATAAAGACTGCAATAAGCAAGATAATTATTAAACTAAACAGGAGATGCAAAATTAATAGAGCTAGCCATACATGCTATCGAGTACTGCAAGCAAAACTCATATAAAGCAAGTAGCTAAATACAAGAGTAGTAACGAACAAAGTGCTGAACAAGCAAAATAAGCATCTATAATAATCAAACTGATTCTATAGGCAGGGAGTAACTAACTCCACCAAGCAATCAAGCATAGTAAGCCGAGTAACTGAATACGATAGGCATTCGTGATAGAGCTTACAATGCATGCAATTATCACTGAATTCTTCAATTCACCCACAAGTAACTACATTGATCATAAAGTGCAAGTTATTGCACAACAAGTAGTTTATAAGCTACACGCGATTAAGCAATCACACGACAACAGTTATATATTAACTATAAGGTGTAGGCAGCTTGTAAGACAAACAATTATATTGGTCCTAGTTGTAGACAGTTCGTATATTACGAGTTGTAAGCAATCACATCAGTCATAGGATGTTTAAGTCAACAAGTGTTGCATTACAACAAGCATAAATAGTTCAACCAAGTAGCAAAGTGAGTCGCATGCATGCTATTGCATCTAGCATAATGCTATTATCATAAGCATTTAACTAGTACAAGCAGTAAGGAACTGCATAAGCAGTTTAACCAACTAGAGCAGCGCCACAACAGGCGTGCATAGTTCAACGAGTAGTACGTTGAACTATAGATCAAACAAGCAATTCACGTCACAGCACACACATCTCATAGTAATGTGAGTAGGTTACATTTTGTTCTGATTATTAGCTCGCCGTTGTGGGTACACACAAGGCATGAAACGTAGAAACAACCGAGATCGATCCGAGGGTTTATTATGCTATGTATTAATGACTGACTGAGTCCGCTCCTAAGGAAACAACTAGTGATCAAGAGAGTAAATCCTCAAAGGCATAAGCGGCCCGTGGATGCATCCAAACTTCTACAAAAGTGGCCCGAAAGCTATCTTTGTAGCATTTTCCCTAACTCTGATGACTGGGGAAGTCGAGTCATTTGCCCGAAATAGCCATTAATGGCTTGTCCATTAGAGTTTTGTACCATTCATCCTCTCTCTTGATGAACCGTTTCGAACGAGCACGACGAAAGTTTCTTAACCGCCGTCCCGTTCTACATGTTTTGGTCTTTCGACCCACTCAAGCAGCTTACTTGTGAAGGCACATAGTCACCATTTAGTGAATTACACCCGCCATTGCACGTTCGAGGCAACCACACACCTCTCATCCTACTCACCGCAGTATGCAATGTATCTGTTCAAAAGTACAACCTCGATGAGAGGGCTCCAGATTTCTTATAAGAAATCCCCAACACATCTGCTTTGCAAAAGTCCACAGTGTAATAATTCGAGTTCCAGCTTGACATGCTCATGTCCTTTAGATTGTCACGAGCTTCTTGCTTGTTAGGCGAACGTCGATATTACATGATTACCATAAAGTACCAAAACACGTTTCGAGGTTACCACAGACCTCTCATCCTGCTCATCGTAATCCAAACATATCGTACATGACTAAGAGTACGATTATAAGGAGAGGGAGATGGATTTCTCAAAAGAAATCCATCAGCAATAATCTCGTGAAGGAAGAAAAAGTGCTAAATATCTTAGTTTGGCCAGAAAACCCAATAACTAGGTCTCGCATCAGAGGTGATGTAGCACCGGTCTAGCGATGGCGCAGGTTCCTCAATAGAACCTTCGCCCATCCCATGCACATTCCCTTAAACAGGGTCATCCAAGTTGCATCGAATACGCGAACTGAAGTTGTAAAACACTTTTCTCAAATACATTGATTTGGGAGATCCAGTTGCTATCACACAAAAGGCTTTCAAAATCTGCTTTACAAAACTGTATATTTCGAAATTAGGTTTGTGCCTAAAACTCATCTTTTTTGGAGAACCAAGTGCATAAGTGTGCATCGTGTCTTTTAAGACAAATGAATAAGTTGAAATACGCTTGAAGCTGCAATGAGTGAGTGCAAGCTAACAAAGAGCAAGCCCGTGCATGCTATAGTGCGACGATAAAGTGTGATCGATCCCCAAAGTGCAAAACTGCATGTCGAGCGCAAAACCTCGTAGGCAGTGCACAAGGTACGAAACCGTATCTCAGCTAAACAACCGAGCAAATACGTGAATACTCAAAGCAATGCAGGAGGTACGAAACTGCACCTCGGCCAATCAAACACGCAAGCAAGTGAGTGCACAAGACAATGCACGAGGTACAAAACCATACCTTGGCTAAACAGACATGCAAGCAAGTGAATACTCAAAGTAGAAGAGCATCAATAACTTAAAAGCCAAAAAGGAAGGAAATGAAGGCCTTGGCGCATAAAGCACGGGGCAACAGAAAGGAAAGTGCAGAAATTAAAAGAGACAAAACACAAAAGCCGTGGCGCATAAAGCGCGGGGCAACAGAAAGTAAATGTGAAACAGAAGCTTGGGCACATATAGCACGACGACAAAGTAAAGACAAGAAAGTAAAAAGCTATAACGCATAAAGCGCAGAGCAACAAAATGGTAAAGTGCAGAAAAGTAAAGAGGACAAAGATTGTGAAACCACGTCCTTGAGTTAAAAGACATCAAATGAAAAGACATGAATTAAAAGCCTGGGCACATATAGCGCGACGACAACAGGAAAGTAAAGTGCAAGGAAAGTAGAGAGGACAAGGATCGCGAAACCGCGTCCTTGAGTTAAAGGACATACATATATATTATACATATACATATATCATCATCCTTTTTCATTTTTAATTATCTTTTCTTATTTTAACATTCATCTGTTTATTGTCCTTTTACGCAATAATCTCTTACCTTGAGGGGTTGTGGGTCTGCATACGCTAGCGAGCGTAAGTGCGAACGGGCTCAAGCCACAGAGAGTGCGAGCGTGCTCCGTCATGCAACCTGCGAGTCGTAAAAGCGTTAGCATGGCATGATCCAAAACAAGAAGGGTCTGATGATACCAGTAGTGGTACCAGACCTGGCAGGCAGGGAGCTCAGCTCCATGCAGAAAAGCAACAGAGGCAACTAAGGCAGGGAGCCCTAGGTCCCCTGCATGTTGGAACATAAAGGCCCCCGGACAGGGCCTTGCTGAATGCAGACGGCATGCTCCCTGCATGCCTGATCAACAGAGAGGAGTAGGGGGCTCCACCCCATGCCAGTCCTGCGAAAGGCACAAAGGCAGGGGCAGACAGAAGGCGACAAGGGCAGGGAGCTCTGCTCCCTGACTGCTGAGATCCAGGTGACATGTTCCAACCCCTGTCGGCTTGCCGAAATCGTAAGACCAAGTCCTTTGGCAAGAATGCACAAGGAACCTTGCAGCTGGGCTGGTAGCAACGAGTAGGGACCCGATACCAGCGTTACCAGAAGCTTCTTAGATAGGTGGGAAGCTCGCTTCCCAGAAACTCACTTGGGAAGCACGATACTCCACTCTTCCGAAACTTGATGAGAACCTCGATTCCCCCACACTTCTCCTATGCTTTCCACATTCTTCATCTATTCTTCTTATATGTTCTCCTACTCAACTTTTCATGTTTTTTTATGTGTTTTCTCTCACTCTTCTCACTCACTTTCATGTGTTTTCTCTAAAATTGGTAGTCATCATTTTTAGATTTTGTTAAAATTTTAATTCTTACACTAAAAAAATCATGAAATTTAATATTAGTCACTTTATTTTAGTTTTTATTTGTGTTTCATTTTGATTCTCATTCAATTCTTATATTTCTTTTTTAATATTTCTCGCTTCCCGCTTCCTATACATTTTAAAATACATCGCTTCTCGCTTCCGCTTCCCGTATTGTTTCCCGCTTTCGCTTCCTAGTCTGGCAACCTTGCCCGATACCGCTGCGATAAAGGGGAAAAGACACAGAGACCCGAAAAGCACCAGTCGTGCATACGAACATGTGCACGATGGTCATGCGAAGAAGCCAAGCACCCAAGCACCTCGTGGTAAGCTAGCATAGCTCACAACCACGACGATGCTGGGCATCAGAGCCAACACTACTGATGCCCAAAGCATGAGCAACATGCCCAAAGCTCTACCCACTAGCTGGCACAACAACCGAACGAGTGAGCAAGCAAGCTAGGGGCAGCAGACACGCTGAACGCGGGAGAGGGGGAGCAAGGAGGCAGCAGGGCTCAACAGGGCCCTGTCGACTCACGAAAAATCCTGAGGTGGCAGAGGCTCGACCCTTGCCACATGCCCACGACCATCAAAGAAAAACACAACAAGCGACAGGGGAGACGTCCCCCTGTCGACCCAACATAAGGCACAGGCGGCAGCCTGACTGCCTGCCGAAAAAAGAAAGAGTGAAGAGGAAGAGACGATGTAGAGGGGGTCTCTTCCCTTGCAAATAGAGGGACCAGGGAGGGGGCTTGGCCCCTACCCTGTGAAAACGAAAAGGCACGGAGGGGCTCAGCCCCTCCCCTGCGGAAACAAGGCACCAGAGAGGGGTTCGACCCCTCCCCTATGAAATCAGGACAGCAGGGAGGGGCCCGACCCCTTCGCTACGAAGACGGGGAGAAAAAAAGAAGAAGACAACGAGGATGAGGGGTGCTCAACACCTCTCACGAGAAAACAATGAGAGAGGAGAGAGGGAGTTACCTGAGGATCCGCAGGGCTTTCGGCGAAGGCTATCCTGGCAAAAGCAGCGAGGATAGCTCTGGTGGGTACAAAGAAGAAGGAACAGAAGATCGACGGCACTGCCGTCGACGGCTGCTATCGCCGATTATGGTGGTCACCGATTGTAGTAGGGGAAAGAAGGGAAGAAGGTCAGTGAGGTCGCTGGCGGCGATTGTTGCCGGGGCCTGCCGTAAAACACAACAGGGAGGCCAAGGGCCGAGTCAAAAGGGAGAAGGTCGAGGATGCTCCGGCGAGCCATCGGCTGGAGGTCGGACGAGAGGAGACACCAGGGCTGCCGACAGGGGTAACAGTGGGAGAGCTAGGAGGGTCTCGTCGCCGAGACTCGCAGGAGAAAGGTTGTGGTGGGGGCAGGGCGAACATAGAGAGGGGAGTGAGCGACGGAGAGGACGTTCTCGGGGTCGCCAGCGTCGAGTGCTAGAATACGAGCAGAAGGGAGGAGAGCAGCGACAGTGCTGTCGACGTCGGGTAGTCGAAGAAGGGGGTGTCGTCTAGGCTACCGGAGGAAAGAGGAGTCGGGGGTCGCTCGCAAGGGAAGAGGTGGCCGGACATAGGGTAACACCGACTGTGGTTTCGGCGAGCTGCTGGCCGGATGAGAGAAGAGACGACGAAGGCGAAAGGGAGGAGAGAGAGAGTGGCAAGGGTTTTACCCCTCGCCCCTCTCAGTTTGCGTCTTTTAAAGACGCAGGCTCGATCATTCGAGAACCCGGGCCGCGGGTCTGGGTCGGGCCTGAATCCAATCCGGGTTCGCTATCGCAGACCGACATCGGCACGTGTCTGACATGTGTCCGACACAAATTTTTTTAACGGGCTTTACAGTGATTATGACATTTGTGTTTTCTTTCAAGTTCTTGATGATAGATTCATATATTATTCTGATGTTATATTATGGATGATATGCTAATTGCTGCCAAAAGCATGATTGAAGTTGATTGGTTAAAGTCCACCTTGAGTTAGGAGTTTGATAAGAAGGATCTTGGTGTTGCAAAGAAGATCCTTGACATGAAGATTCATAGAGACATAAAGATCGGGAAGTTATGGGTTTCACAAAAGAAGTATGTTGAAAAGGTTCTTGAAAGATTCAACATGGAAAAAGCGAAACCTATGAGTACTCCTCTTGCTACACATTTCAAGTTATCTAATCTCTTGTGTTCTAGCATAAAGGAAGAAACATATATGTCTAAGGTGCCATATGTGAATTCAATGAGTTGTCTTATGTATGCCATGGTGTGTAGTAGACCTGATATTGCACATGTTGTGGGTATAGTTAGTAAGTATACATGGAATTCAGGAAAGGAGCATTGGAATGTAGTTAAATGAATTTTTCAATTTTTTTTGGGGCACTGCAGATATTGATATCATGTTTATGCAGGGTAAGTCTTCATGTGATGTTATGGGTTATGTTGATGCCTACTTTGTAAGGGACTTAGATAAGAGAAGATCCACTAGTGGTTATATATTTACTCTAGCAAGTGGGCCAATGAGTTGAAGTCTATGCTTCAATCAGTGATTGTTATGTCTACGATTGAGGCAAAATATGTAGCAACTTCAGAAGCAACAACAACAAAAGAAGGCATATGGCTTAAAGGCCTGGTTAATGAACTTTGCATTGATTAAAGGAAGGTGCAACTGTATTGTGATAGTCAGAGTGCGATTCACTTGACAGAGAATCCGGTAAGTTGCCCAAGGTCAAAGCATATTGATATGCGGTATCATAAGATTCAAAATATGATAGAAGATGAGGAGTTGGACTTGGTAAATGTTTTCACGAAGGATAATGCAGCTGATATGTTGACTAAGCCCCTTATTAGTGATAGTTCAGGCATTGCTTGGACTTGGTTAATGCTTCAGGTTAGAATAATGGGCCCTAGGGAGAAGGGGCATTGAAGGTGATAATTTTTTTTGACATGGGTAATGGCAAGCCAAACCCAAGGAGGAGATTGTTGGGGTAATATGTGGCTTTGTCTTGCTACATAAGACCTTAGATCACTTAGAGTCTCTCTCCTATATTACTAAGGAAACCTCATGTAGAGTCCCTCTCCTATGTTGCCAAGGAAACCCCAACGAATTGGGGGTTTCCCTCTTTGTTTTGGAAACTAAGTATTAGACCCCTATGAATATATATAAAAGGTATAGAGGGTGGTTTCAAGTTGTGATTTTTCAAGGAAGGTCTTTGAGGGTTCTTGTTCACAAGGGTGAAGGGCAACTTGTTCAAATTGCAACGAGGAGAAGGAAGGTGGTGTAGATTTCGGTTTCGACTTGTCAGGTCGAGGTAATCTATATTAGCTGCATATTAGTGTATTTCTTCTTGTTCTTGAGAGCCTTATAACATCGTGTACTTGCCGATTTCAATCAATATTTCTCTCGTCCTCTCCCTGTGGATGTAGGCAAATTTGCTGAACTACATAAATTCGATGTCTTGTGTGCTTGATTGCTTTTATGTTCTTTCGTTGCATCGTGTGTTTGCACGTCTTTCGTGCCCACACCTACCTACCCTGTTGCCGCCTTACCTCCTCTATAAATACTCCTTGGGGTTAAGAGGAAGGGAGAAGGAAAGAAGGGAGAGGAGCTCAAGGAGTGAGAGTACGGGTGTCAACGGGTTTGGTTTACTTGGACCCAACCCGTACCAAACCTTATAGGGTTCGGGTGTGGTGATAAATAAGAAGACCTGATTAAGTCTTGGGTCTGGACCCGAAGGTCCGATTAATACATGGATCCAGGTATAGTTTGTGAAATTTTGTACCAGACCCGGGCTCGACCCAAGTTCCAATTGAGACCCACAATTTTTCAATGTAAAAATGATAAAAGATGTTATTTTACCGGGTATGGCCCGGGTTTGGTATATGTATTTCTTATCGGGTCCAGGTATGGTTTCTCTTATGGGGGTCCAATTAGAGCCGAGTCTGGACCCAATACCATACCCGAAAATCAGGGCCAGGTCTGGTTCCACCTGGGTTCGAACCAAACCCGACCCGTTGACACCCTAAGCGAGAGGGTGCCAGGGCCACCTACGACGTTTGTGACTGCCATTATCAGGTATGTGATTAATTTCAATTTTAGTAATTAAATTTTCTGAAATTTAGTTTTGTAATTAATTATAGTTTTGATAATTAGGATTGGGCCTGCCTTAAGTTAATTTTTTGAATAATTAGTTTTAGTTTTTATAATTAAAGTTAGTTAAGTTAGTAATTAGTCACATATTTCTGTAATTAGATTTAGATTTTCTGAATTAGTGTCTTGATAATGAGATTATAGTTTTGATAATTTAGTTATTGTAAGCAATTGAATGAGGTGATTTATAGCTTTTGTTTGAAATGTTCAAAAGTTCAATTTTCCTCTTAATTATGTAATTTGAATGTAAATCTCGTAATCCAAATATTTGACAACTTTTGGGTTTTCTAAAAGTTCTTTATTTTTCAAACATTACAAGGTTTTATTGTTATTAAATATGGTTTTACAACCTCTTTTAAGTTAAACTAGTTTCCTAAAATTGTTTTGAAAAGCCATTAGATTTTAGTTAAACTGATGTTTTTAAATTGTTTTGAAATGCCATCAGATTTCAGTTAAACTGGTTTTCTTAAATTGTTTTGAAAAACCATTAGATTTCCTAAATTACTTCAAAAGTGATTAGCTATACTTTATGAGTTTAATTATTGTTTTAAGTGTTATTTTGGTTTTGTTTTATCGTCCTTGAGTTGATTTGAAATCATATTGTTTAGAAAATCAGATTTGGCATTGAAAATCTAATGAAAATTCCATTTCAAATGTTTTATTTTGAAATTATATTGTTTTTATTGATGTCAAGTTTTTGGATTTAAATATCCGTTCACACAAGTGTAAGTAGATCACCGACTGGATGGTATATCGACTCTTGACAACCTTATCAGGGTTTATGAACCCATGTTGGAAAGGGTAATCAACCCATTTGGCTTGTCATTGGGATTATTGGCCCAATTGACTTAGTCCTGAGAAAGTCATGTGGCCCTTTGATGTAGCCAGTGGAAAAGGTGGAATCCCCCACCAGAATCCTAACCAACCCGTAGCGAAAGAAGCCTTGGAGTTTCTGAAAGGGATCTTTGGCCCAATAGGATATCCAATGGGTGGTGGAACCTGCCATCGCTAGTGTTATCGGCCTATTTGAAGTACAAAGGGATTTTATCAGTGCGACTAAAATTGGGATTAATCAGCCCTTCGGACCTTCGATGGGTTTGTGAATCAGATTTTTTTAAATGTTTTCTAAAAGTTTAATGAAATGAGAAATGTTTGCTTTTGCAAAGAAAGTTTTATGAGTTTGCAAAGTGGTTTACAATGTCATTTTGAAAATCTGGTTTTGTTCTTCAAATGAAGCTTGTAAAGGGATTTCAAATATATTATGTTGCTTTTTGAAAGTCTTTTTCAAATATCTTTTTTTGTAAAATCCTCAGAAATCTAATTATTAAAATGTAATTAGTGTTTACTGATCATGTAGCTCATTGAATGTTATTATTATTTTTTAGAGTGAGAATTTTGATAAAAGTAGCAAGAACTTAAAGAGACACTCATGGTGTATTTCGGCAATGGAGTCAAACATCTAAATCTCAGTGGAGTTATTAGTTTGATCTGTTAGAGGACATGATAATCATCTCATAGTTGTATTTTATCTTGTATTAGAGACTTTAATGAAAGCTCAGTTATTAGATAGAGTTGTTCGAATACTCTGTAAATGTCCATGTTATTGCTTTTTTAAAGCTTTGCTGGGTTATTAAAGACTGAAGACTGAAACAAACAGCCTAAAGTCACACCCCAAGACGGGCCCAATAGCGGGCTGCTTTTGGGGTGTGACAGTGAGGGAGAAGGTTAAATGGTTGAAAAGCAGAATCTTCTAATTCACCTAGAACTGGTACTAAATAATATAATGATTCTCATTATATAGCTGCAAATTTTACATCATATTGGAGTAGACGAGAACCCTTGTCTCTAGCCATTATAGGAATAGTCTTATTTTCTATGATGTTGAATCGATAGTGGGTAGATATCTGCAAACTAGGATGGTATGTAGAATGGCCACTCCATAAGCAGTTAGGTAGGATACTTATGTTCTAGCTTAGATGCATGTGTCTATCACATATAATCAAATATTTCTTGTTAAGAAAGGGTATAAAAGTTTAGAATTTCTGAGTTTTGTCAATTATTGCTTTGCTCGTTAATGTTTGTTTCTCTGTTTCTATGTATATAAATATGTGGAGGTGTGCTTTCATCATTAAGGGTTAAATCACAAATGTGATAGCAGGACCAGTAGGGCCAGAACATCTTTAGCTGAGGGAATCTGGCCAGGGATATTATTTGGCTACATTGGAAGTGCTAACTTTGTTTTTTGTTTTAGGAAGCTATGAAGTGTATGCATCACTCGAAGCGGACTATTTTGACAACAGATGATGTTGATAGTGCTCTAAGTTTAAGAAATGTGGAGGTACTTACAATATTTTTCAACTGTAACTTTGATGAATTATTTTTCCCTTGACTTTTATTTCTAATGTATACTCTTTTAATTCAGAAGTTAATTGTTCAGTAAATGAAAACAAAGTTTTTAGTTTTCACACATATGTAGATTTGCATTCTTGCTCCATTATTTCTGTTTTTCTGTTATCTTTTTTTTTTAATCTTATTTGGCGTTATCTTAGTTGGTACTCAGTGGATCAGTTTTTGGCATTCAGCTGCATTATTATACTTCTGTAAGATTTGTTATGAGAACAATTTGCTATTATTTGGGGTGTAAAAGTGCAGCCTAAGGACTAAGTTTTGCATGATTTGCATTGTCAGAACTCTTCAAAAATTTGCCAAGCAATATTAGAAAACTGTCTTTGGATTAATTTAGAAAAAATATTAGAATTCAGAAAAATCATCTCCCTCTAATTGCTGTCGCATTCTCTTTAGGGAACCTGATAAAACCAGAGAATCATGCCTTAATGTTCATCTCATCTGGGAAAATAATCAACTTTTGAATAATTGGTGATGGAGGTTTAATCTTCATCTCATCCAAGAAAATAATCAACTTTTGGATAGTTGGTGATTAACCTCGTGATGGGTGTCATGTTTGTTCTAAGCAAGATGCATTCCCTGGTAACAGTTAATATGAACATCTTTTGATAATTAGAGGTTAATTTCAAAATAGGGGCTCTTACTCATTTCCACTTCATGGAAGATATGAATTGTAGAGTTTCAACATTCAAGCAGTGTTTCTTTTTTTTTTTCCCTTTTTTCCTTGTTCATATCAAATTACGATGGTTCTTCCTTTACCGTTTACAGTGAAACGATGGTGCATATGCTATCATTTCAGATTCTGTTGTGTGGTTTTGGTGTAGATCAAAGGTGACTCTTACAATGATACTTGAACTTCTCTGTCTATTTTCTTTTGATTTGCCTTCCAGTTTTTGCTTGCTAAAACCAACTATTTCCATGACTCGTTCCAACCGCAATCATGCAGTTTAACAGATGTTCCACTGTTCTAATGCAATTGCAAGTTTAGCTATTAGAATTTTTTTCTGGAAACATGGGAATGTACAACAGCAAACTAGAATTTGGGCAATCAGAAAATGGCACAGAATGGGATCTCTTGGATTGTTCATGTTGACTCCAGTTGTCATTTATCTTCTCACCACTAGCTTCTATTATAACCCTCCTAACCCCATTATTGTAATTGCGTGGGGCTACATGTCTGCCTATCCTCGTGACTTTTTTTTACAATAATAAATCTCCCTTTTTTCATTCAAACTCTAAAATTTGTCTAATTGAATAAAGATGTATCCAATGCAGTTGTCATAACATGTGATGTTGACCTAGCTGTTATTTAACTGAAGCCAGATAATTTCATTAACATCCTTCATGACTCGATATATTTGGTTTGTGGCAGGCAATGCTTTTGTCTATTGTCTATGTTTCACTCCTTGATTTTCTCACTCTTGAATTCTTGATCATTGCATGGATTTATCTTTGTATTAAGATAGTTTGATCAGTGAAAATCTAAGTATCATCTACTATCATTTAGTTAGATAAACTTCTTTTTCTATCTATTTTATTTATAATGAGTTGCAACATCCTTTAATAACCTCTGTAATGTCATTACACAGTTTGATCAGTGAAAACCTAAGTATCATCTACTATCATTTAGTTGGATGAACTTCTTTTTCTATCTATTTTATTTATAATGAGTTGCAACATCCTTTAATAACCTCTGTAATGTCATTACACCAAACAAACATACACTAACATGTCCACTTGATATTGCTTGAATCATGCTATATGATTTATTTCCTCAAAAAAAAAAGAATCATGCTATATGATTTATTTTCTCAAAAAAAAAAAAAGAATCATGCTATATGAATTTTGTGGTTTGTTCTTCTGTGGTCATTTAGTTGTTGGGCAGTGCATGTGGTGTTGCAACTCAAATTAAATTCACATCATGTCTGGCAGCTCAATTACACTAATTTCTTTATCAATTATCTATATCAACTCTTTCGTATTCTGTGTCATGCATATTCTAATTATATGAATTATAAGATCTCGTCAATTAGTTTGTAAGGTCTTATTGTATCTTTCCGTTATTCATGATTGATACTTTTTTTGTTTTCTTCACACATTGAATTTCCTTTTGGTAGCCAATTTATGGCTTTGCTTCGGGAGATCCATTGCGGTTTAAAAAGGCTGTGGGTCACAAGGATTTATTTTACATTGATGACAAAGATGTGGAATTCAAAGATGTGAGTAAAACTTGGTATTTTTTCATTGTCTATGTTTCTCAATGATACTTTGTGACTTTTTTTATTCTAACTCCACTTTTGGTTTTGTTATGGAGGTAATTGAAGCACCACTACCAAAAGCACCACTTGATACTGCAGTTACTGTTCATTGGTTGGCTATTGAAGGAGTGCAACCTGCAATTCCTGAAAATGCTCCTGTAGACGGTCTCTTTCAATAACCTAAATGCCTTTTTTTATTGTATGTCTTTTTTTTTTCTGGGAACTTGCTGTTGTCCAATGTTGTGGATTTCTCATTCTGCCATTCTATCCAAAGCAAGGTCCTTTTTTAAAGCATTTCTTAAATGCAGGGAAAGGTTGAAGTAGCCAGATTGTCCCAGACTAGCATTAATAATCTCTCTTAGATGAATAACATGCTTCATGGTCCTTTACATAAAATAAAGTCCTTGAAGTCCCTCTAGCAATGTTGGCTGTAAACATTATTTTTGCCTTGGTTGCTGACTTAGATATGTTTCACGCTGCTATTTCTGATTGTGAAGTTGTGATAGATGCCTTTTTGTTTGAAGTGAAAACCTTCATCAAATTTTCATCAAAAATTAAGAAGACATGATAGGTTAGGGAGAAACACCTTAAGAATAGTTTGGGAGAACACAAAGTTGAATTATATCAGCCACTGGTGTATGCATGGCTGATTGAAGACAGCTTTTATTGATGAGTACATCGATCACCCTAAAAAGGTAGAACAACCAGCACATGAACATATTGATGCATTCTATAAGGATGGCCAGGTCATACTCCAAATGGATGAACAAAAAATAACAGAGTACTTATCCAAGTATGATGGAACCAAGACGAGACCAAAGATTGGTAAAAGCAATGAGTGAATGGGGTTCATGGGTGTGACACTATATTGCAAGGAGACCAAGAGATCCAAATGTGGGTGGTTGCATCTGGACATAAAAAGTTAAATCTAATCTAATGGAAGTTTTGAGAGGTATAGTGTCAAGCTAGTGGCTGAAGATTTCATACAGGGACGTGGATTGGACTAGAAAAAACAGTCTAGTTGTGAAGATGAAAAAAATTAGAATCTGCATTGAGGCATGACAATTGATTATACATCTAGGGGTAAAGCACTGTCTTGGTGCAGGCCGCGAGAGCAATACCAAATTAAGGCAAAATAGAATACTAGATATGACCCAAAACCATATAATAAGGGTTAAGGTCGGATGGTGAGATAATGGAGGATAAGCTTCAGTGTTGAGAGGGCAACAACCCGGATCACAAGCTAAGGCCTCTAAATGACTATTCAATTATAAAGGAGGTAAGGGTGCAAAGACAATCAAAAGGTTTGCCTAGAACCAGCCACCCTTGAAAGAGTGTGCAATAGCTCACTAATCGAGTGTTCTTGCGTGCCGAAGATTAACAAGGCTAAGCAATCTTCTGAAGTCTTGGTTCTGAGGGACGGAGGAGGCTAAGTTAGCCAAAAGATGGTATCAGTTCAAAGATTTAAGGTAACCTTAATTTTTTCAGGGTAAGAAGGGGTAGAGGAAATGCCTTAAGCTAATGTCTGAGTATGGGACACTATAGTGCGGAAGTCACCCATGCTATACTCCTAAGAAAAGCTCGTAACTTCAGGAGAAGGGGTGCCTCCTTGCAAAAGGGGTTGCAGTGACCTGGCTTGAGAATTTTTTTACCAAAAACATTGGTTGAAGCAAAGTTGTAAGACTATGTATTGGGGCAGATGCCTGCTCGATTCTGAAAGGTCAAGGAAGTTACCAATAACGTTATTAGCATTAGGGAAGTGCGCTTCCCTGAAACACAATGCTTCTAAAATGCTCTGGGAAGCATGCCTTTAAAATGGGAAGCTCGCTTCCCATTTGAGGTTGGGGAATCATTTTTCCTGATATTTTGGGGTTGAATAATTTTACCTCTTATTAAACTGTTTTTACCAAAAAAATAAAAGAAACTGTGTTTTTTTAAAGGTAAAATTGGTCATTTTTAAAATTTTGTGAAAAAGCCCCAAATTGAGTAAGATTTGTGTTGTGGTTTTCATTCCTATCTCTCTCGGCGACCTCCACCGACCTTCAGTGACCTCCACCGACCTTCGGTGACCTCCATCGACCTCTGGTGACCTCCATCGACCTCCAGCGATGGGTGTCCTCAGGTATGCCCTCTCTCTCTCTCTATCGCTTTGACCCTCTCCCTCTCTCTCTTCTCTCCAACTCCCTCTCCCTCTTGCTCCCTCTGTGTCTCTTGGGGGGGGGGAGGTATTGCCGGAACACGAGCAAGAGAGAGGGAGTGCTCGGGGATGAAACAAAGAGCGGGAGAGAGGGGGGTGTCGGCTGAGGCCACCAGCGCGCGAGGGCGGAGAGGGGCGAGGCTGCGGTGAGAAGAGAAGGGGAGAAGGGTTTCGGGTACCCAGTTCGGATCTGGGTCGGGTCTGGACCTGACCCGGGTCCGACCCAAAAGTTTTTTTTCCCGAAAACCTTGAGTTTTACATTCTCTCTTTCCCTCTCTCTCGCTATGTTAGTCTGTCTCTCACTTTCTCCCTCTCTCTCCCTCTCTTTGGTTTTTAGTTTAACTTTAAGTCTTTATTCTTTAACTATATGTTTTGCCCAATTTCATTCCATGTACTTTCATTTGGGTAGAATCAGTAGATATGGTATCAATCAGATCTTTTTTGGTTCCTTTATATGGCTCTTTGTTAAATGGTTGCAACAAGAATATGAATTATGATTTTTTTGTGATGTATTATTTATTAAATGCTTGCAATATGATGCATTTGTTAAATGGTTGCAACATGAATGTAAATTATGATTTTTTCTTGATGTATTATTTATTAAATGCTTGCAACATGGTGCATTTGTTAAATGGTTGCACTTGCACATATGATTTTGTTTTGAGATTTATAGATCAACTTTAATGTTAGTTACTCATGTTTTATTTTGTCAATGAACATTAATTGCATTCAAAATGAGCAAAACATCCTTAAAAATAATGACATTTTTAAAAGTACATGGTTATTTTTTGGGGTAAAATGAGTCTTTTTTTGGAGGGAAGCAAAAAGTCTAAACACATTTTTTTGGTAGGGCATGTACAAAATATGCTAGGGCATTGATTGGCTTTACCTTACTCGGGTTGGTAGTCAGTGATAACCCCAACTTGTTCATTCCTTGGGTTGCCACAAAGTTATGCGTAGCTCCCATATCAAAGCATCATATTTTGCAGATGCTGTGTTCACTTTGGCATGCACAAACATTAGAGTGTCACTCTCCTATTGCTGACTGCAACGGTTCACTCGAACTGCATCAAAGACTGGTCCATCTCAGGAGTGTGAACCTTAATTGCAACAATTCAGGGTGTTTCACTGCATGCAATTCCATTGCTCAGTGAGGGCCCTTGCAAATGAAGCACCTCAAAGTGGTGGTTTTGAGCTCTGACACAATAATCCACCAATCAATCAGCCACCTTCAAAGCCGAAGGTAGGTCCTTCACCTCTTGGCACCAATGTTTAGTCTGTGCCTTTGGCGACAAACCACTCGTGAAGTAGAACAATTTGTCCTCAAACATGTTCTTGATATCCAGCATCAAACCATTGAAAACTTGATGCAATCACGCTCCAACCCTGTTTATTCCAGGTGCCTAGGAGACTCCCATGCCGACCATGCAATGTTGGTTGACAAGAACTGATGCATGAGTTCCTTCTTCATCTCTTCCTACATGGAGATTGATGATTGTTGACCATTGGCATCTTCTTCCAATTTGGTGTGCCACCATAGGTAAGCATCACCATGTAGATGTTAAAACTGCTCGGGTTGGCAGTTCTATCGTGAATACCGAGGAGGAGTGGGGAAGAGAGGAGAGAGGAGAGAGGAGAGAGGAGAGAGGAGAGGGGATTTCCTTGGAATCGGCAGCCACTTCAATCTCAGCGTGCTGCACTAAAACATCATTAATATAGAATAGGTTTACAATAATATTTTACAATGGCAAGATTGCCCCTGGTTAGTAATGTATAATACATTATAACGTATCAACCACGTGAACCTATTCTATATGGATATGGATCCAGTACTGGATCCATATCCGATCTATATTCTAATACCCTTCTTCAAGTTGTACATGGGATTGAACCATGTGCAACTTGTTCTTCAGATACCAAAAGTGGTTACTTGTGAGACCTTTTGTGAACATATCAACAACTTGGTCTTCTGAAGGCACATAGACCGGTTCAATCTCTTTGTCTGCTATCTTTTGTCTGATGAAATGTTGGTCAATCTCAATATGTTTGGTCCGATCGTGATGAACAGGATTGAAAGCAATTTGTACAACACTTCTATTATCACACATGAGGGTTGAACTTGAGATACTCTCTCCCATTTCTGTAAGGAGATGCCTAACCCAGGTTACTTCTGCTGTGGTAGCTGCCATAGATCTATATTCTGCCTCCGTGCTAGACCTTGCCACAGCTTTCTGTTTTCTGCTACTCCATGAGATAAGATTGCTTCCAATGAAAACACAATATCCTGAAACCGACCTTTTTTCATCTGGGTCTCCTGCCCAGTCTGCATCTGTATAGGCCAATATGTCATGTTTCGGTGTTTCCCATGAAGATTGAGCATATTTGAGTCCATCACCCACCGTGCCTTTTAGATATCAGAGAATACGCTTGACGACATCCATATGACCAGTCTTTGGTTCATGCATAAACTGAGATACTTGATTTACAGAATATACAATATCTGGTCTAGTAAAAGTAAGATACTGTAACATGCCCACTAAACTGCGATACTTGGTTGCATCAGGATACAACTCGCCATCACAAATACTGAGTTTTTGATTGACAACACTGGGTGTAGGCACAGGTTTGCAATTTGTCATTCCTGCTTTGGCCAAAAGATCAAGAGTGTATTTGTGTTGAGTTAATGACATTTCTCTATCCTGTCTGTCCACCTCTACACCAAGAAAATACCTTAGCTTTCCAAGATCTTTCATCTTAAATCGCATACTCAGCAAAACTTTAATTTGTTGAATACGCTCTGGAGCATTACCAGTGACCACTATATCATCAACATATATAAGTAAGAAAACTACTGTGGTTCCATCCCTGTATATGAATAAAGAATGGTCTAGTTGGGAACGAATAAAACCGTGGTTCTGAATCTCTGAGGAGAAGCTTTCAAACCATGACCGGGAGGCTTGCTTTAAACCATACAATGCTCTGGTTAATTTACATACATATGCTTTTGGGTCTCCCTCTACATAACCTTGAGGTTGCTCCATATAGACCTCTTCTTTTAAGTCCCCATGAAGAAATGCATTTTTGACATCAAGCTGACTAAGGCTCCACCCATGCTCAATGGTCAGGCCGAGGATAATGCGAATGATTCCCATTTTCACCAATGGACTGAAGGTCTCATCGTAATCTTCACCATATTCTTGGGTGAACCCTTTGGCAACAAGACGTGCCTTGTATCGTTCAATGCTCCCATCGGGTTTATATTTAATCTTATACACCCATTTTGAGCCAACAACATTTTTATCGGGGGGACGACCAACTATCTCCCATGTTCGACACTCATGAAGTGCCTCTATTTCTTCATTCATCGCCTCAATCCATTTGTCAAATTGAACCCCAAACATCAGAACATATTACCTCAAAAGGAATAGAAGACAGACTCTGAAAGAAAACCATTGGACACTAACTTTTCAATAAAGACTTGACTACAATGACCAAGACGAGAATGCCAGAGATCTGGCTTATTACATTTGGATAAACTTAGGACGTTTTCAGAGACATGATCAGACTTGGGCTTCAAGACACTGGAGGCTGGATCTTCATTGAAGACATACATGTTTCCACGTCGCTCTCCTTTAGCGAACATCTCCTTCGTTTGAAGATCTTTGACAAAGACAGAAGTAGGAGTAAATTCCACAGATGAATTGGTAGAGTCAACAAGTTTAGATACAAAGACAATGTTTTTCTTTATATTTGGTGCATGAACGACATCAAATAAAGAAATAGATGACTCAGACAAAGGAATAAGGACATTGCCTATGTTTGAAATAGGGTGGTGAGTCCCATCTCCGGTTACAATATTAGATTTTCCAGAATAGGGAACCAAAGTAGAGAATTTACCTGCATTGCCAGTAACATGAGTCGCTGCCCCAGAGTCAACATACCATATTCCATCATCATTCCGTTTCAAGTTCAAGTTGGCCATTGCAGATAAGAGATGCTCCTTAGCATCATCACTGACCCGAAAGGTACCTGCAGTTCCTGGTGTAGCAATATTTCTATTATTTTGCGTTTTGTTTCGATTCTGCGGGTTGAACCAACAGTTGGCTTTGATGTGACCCTGTTTATTACACTAATAGCATGTGAGAACATTCCTTGAAAAACTGGCTGTGAAATTTGGTGTGGGTAGTAATCCGCGTCCACCCTGGATGGCAATTCCCCTGCCTCTGCCACGTCCTCCTCGTGCTCGATCAACTATCATTCCTGTGGCAAGAACCTCATGCGTAGATGATTGTCCAGCTGAAGTATCAGACATGCTCTTCAGAGTCATTTCGTATTGAAGCAGTTAGGCGTGTAATTCCTCAAAACTGAGTAATGTAGGTAAGCACAATAAGGAGGTCACAAGGACAAATATTCTGATCCCAAGGCATTCAATGTTTGTTGCACCTTTTCTTTATCTGATACTGGATATCCAACCGTGGCTAACTTGTCCATAATGCTTTTAACTTGATTTAAGAATTTAATAATGCTCATTGCACCCTTTCTTGACATTTGAAATTCGCGTTTGAGAAACAACACTTTAGCCTCTGATATCTGAGAATATGTCTGAGCTAAAACCTCCCACAAAACTTTGGATGTGCAATCATCAGGAATGGAAATCAATATCTCTTGAGATAATGTGGAAGTGATGTATGCAACAAGGGCCTGATCGCGCTTCATCCAAGAAACAAATGCAGGATTGCGAATAGTATTCGACAATCCTCCATCTTCTTTGGTTTCGGTTATGATAAATTCTGGAGGTATAGGAGTAGATCCATCCAAGTGGCTTGAAAGGTCTTGACTATGAATAAAAGGAGCAATTTGCCTTTTCCAAGTCAGGTAGTTGTTGGCAGTCAATTTTTCTGAAACTAGCTGTCCAAGGAAGTTGGAATAAAGACCCGAATTGCTTGAAGTATCCATTGGTAGCTGGTTGACAACGAGAAGATACAGCTTGCTTGAAGTATTAGTGACTGAAACTGAAATGAAAACTCTAGTGGCTGTTTCAAACTCGGCTGAAGGGGATGAAGAGCAGAAGACTCGGCTGAAGAGGTGACCTGTTTGAAACTCGACTGAAGAGGGGGAACTCGGCTGTTCTGAAGAGGAGAAACTCAGCTGTTCTGAAGATGAGAAACTCGGCTGTTCTGAAGAGGAGGAAGAGGAGACTCAGCTCGTCTGTGAACTCGACTGAAGGTTAGGCACGGTAGGTCGTGAAGTAGGCCTTTTTACGATCGCTGATGAGGGAAAAGACTCGGCTGAAGGCTTGACACTTTCACGATCGCTGATGAGGGAAAAGACTTGGCTGAAGGCTTGGCCTTTTCACGATCGCTGATGAGGGAAAAGACTCGACTGAAGGCTTGGCAGGAAAAGATTCGGCTGAAGGCTTGACAGATCCTTTCACGATCCCTCAGGAGAGCACTTTTATGCCCAGATTAATCGCTGCTCTGATACCATGTTAAAACTGCTCGGGTTGGCAGTTCTATCGTGAATACCGAGAAGGAGGAGTGGGGAAGAGAGGAGAGGATTTCCTTGGAATCGGCAGCCACTTCAATCTCAGCGTGCTGCACTAAAACATCATTAATATAGAATAGGTTTACAATAATATTTTACAATGGCAAGATTGCCCCTGGTTAGTAATGTATAATACATTATAATGTATCAACCACGCGAACCTATTCTATATGGATATGGATCCAGTACTGGATCCATATCCGATCTATATTCTAATAGTAGATACATGCTATCCATAGTTACCTGGTCGTCTTCTAGCGTATGAACAATTTTGATCAATATCTCAGAAATTTTGACTTCGTCTGAGCTTTGGGCTCCATTGAAGTGTTTCAGTTCATTGACCTCCATTAGGTGCACACTTGGAGTTGCTTGAACACCTCAACCATGGAGTGCACTTCCTCGTGCAACTCCTGCGTGCAGGCATCAAAGTGAGCAGCATGATCTTGAGTTTAGATCTCCAAACCCTCACAAAAATAAGTTTCTTAAGAGCCCTTAGTGTTGCCTCAGCGAGTTGAGCAGTCAAGGCATTGGTTGCCTCCTCCAGCCATGCCTCACTCCCATAATTCAGCTGCAAGCCACCGGAATGACACTCTGACATCTCGTATGCAATGGTTCAGGTGTCACAAATGCGTGGATGAACCAAGAAAAGTTCTTGCAGATATTGTTAAGAGAATTTTATTGTATCTAAAGTTCTAAATTTACATTTAATGATGGCTTGGTATATATAAATCTATCTTCAAAACGAGGGTGTGATTACTATAATGATATTTTCAGATGTTGGATTTCACAATGGAAGATAGTTCATTTCTAAGTGTCATATGTTTCTTTGTAAGAATAATATCTTGCAGTAGTAAGAAACAAAGAGCAGTTGCTTGTGTAGGTATTGACAGTGCAGATCTATGGTATCTAACTAAAGTTCATGCAGATATTGTGAAGAGAATTTTATTGTATCTAAAATTCTAAATTTACATTTAATGATGGCTTGGTATATATAAATATATCTTCAAAACGAGGGTGTGATTACTATAATGATATTTTCAGATGTTGGATTTCACAAGAACGGAAGATAGTTCATTTCTAAGTGTCATGTTTCTTTGAAAGAATAATATCTTGCAGTAGTAAGAAACAAAGAGCAGTTGCTTGTGTAGGTATTGACAGTGCAGATCCATGGTAGTAGTTACATCAATAATAACATGGATTTGACACCCTTTTGTGAAGTAGATGAAAGCATTGAATAGTGTTGTTTTATGAATTATGACAAAATTTCTTTGAATCACATTGAAATAGATCAACATTTTACAAGGAAAAAAATTGAAGATTGAGTTGGAGGCAAGATTTATTGGATGAAAAAACCAAGTTGCACACAAAGGAACTTACGGGCATAAGCCTTAGTGATGTAGACACGACCCAACTACAGGAGGTCGGTCTCGCGAATACGAGTACATGCCAAGCGTATGATGCAGAAGCGATAAAATCTAAATGGAGAAAATAATTTTTGAAACGGAATATTTTTGTTGTTTTTTTGGAAATAAAACGCTAACTATGCTAGACTCACTAAGACTATATATATATATATATATAGAGAGAGAGAGAGAGAGAGAGAGAGAGAGAGGGATACATAAACTGAAAGAACTGGGGGCAGTTTGCGGAATATATATATATATATATATGTTTGGAATGCCGGAATTCAACTGTCCCAAAGTTCATAAATTTAACTATATATATAGGTTTGGATGGTAGAATTGGTTCTCAATGAAGAACAATGTTGCTACCCACGCCAATGCTGATGCAACCACAAGGAATACTGTTTATGGCAAACAGCCACTAACGGAACTAATACTAGATGTTTCATAAACAGAAAATACAATTAATTTCTAACACCCTTTTCAGTTCTGGTAATTAAATTTTCAGGAAGTCTGTGACCGTGCCTAATTACATTTTGGTTCACGCACAGTTCAGTTCGATCTAGGATGTTCAAACTGGAATGTTATACAGCAGTTGAATAGTGATTTCCAATCAGATGTGACAGATGTTCAGTCAAGTCGACACACGCACATGCATTGTTCGAACTCAGCTAAATAGGGAATCAAGATAGATCATTCCAGATCTAACACAAACCAATCTTGACGTCAACAGGGAACCATGCAAGTCTCGATTGATGCTGCACAGTCCGATGAAGTAAAACAGAGTTTACTCCAACAACAGATGGACTGGTCTCCGTCAGCACTCTCAATCGAGAGCGACCAAAGCAGGGGGCAGCGTTAACACAGTCACCGACTGTACTACAGAACAGCCAATAAATCTAAATCATGATTCTGAAAATCGAACCAGACATCCAAAATTCGCCACAACATATTAAATATTTTACTGTTTATGCAACTATGTCCCGCAGATTTTTGGATCTAAACTTCAAACAGCAATTTCTAATATTGAACCTCTAAACAGAATCACAAATATCAGATTGTATTGTGCCACCAAATTCAGTCGGGGTAGATTTTCCGAGCACACATGAAATACTAAAGTTTAATCAACATAAACCTTTTGTTTCTTAGGATTAGAACTCACAAGTGACAATGCACAAAAAAATTGTCAAGGAACCCAGGAAAATGACTGATATATGACTTGGATTCGGTTCCTATCAGTCCTAAACATGCAATCACAAGAAATCTGGAAAGAAATAGCTTAGCTTCCACACCCAGCCACAAGTTCGCCTTTGGCAATGGCCAATTGTGGTTGTCCCCAAAACAAACGACCCAACAAAACACAATGTAGCAGCAATGAAATACAACAAGAGGATGGCACCCTTCACGTCCTGCACAAAGGCACATTAATGGAGGGTGTCCCACTCGTCCAGCAAGCAAACACGCACAACAGCTTGAAAGGGAAGGACACTACTCGGTATGGCGTTCAATGAATAGCGAGTTGAATCAAACTCGTCCTTCTCTCTCAAATCTCGAACTCACTCCCTCAACCTCACAAGTTCTCTCAACAAGAACTCACGTTTTTCTTTTCATGCTTTTCTCTCTATTTTCTTCCTTCCATTATTTTCCAGATTTTTTTTTTCAAATTTAGCAAAAGACACCTACACAATTTTCTAGAGCTCTTTTAAAGAGGAAAGAAAGTGGTTGTGGCTCCCATTGGTTGTTTGGGAGGCCATCTCCCAAGAGGCCAACGAAGGGACATCTTTTGAAATTTTTGTCTTACTCTCCTCTTGGCTGGCCAATGGAGAGCTTGCAAGAGAGAGAGAAAAACCCCATATGGACTGTACCTCTAGAAGAGCTAATGAGTTTGAGATGAGGTGGCTGACCCTGGTTGGTCACTCAAGTGCCCACTTCATACAAAATCTGATCACAAGTGACCACATGACATGTGGGCCTAAAAAAAATGGATCTAGATCTGAATCAAAAATAAAAAAACCTATTCAATAGACCTACACCCTCTAGTACTTCAAAAAACTCTTACTGGATACTAGAACTATCCAGATCTGTAAGATTCAGCCCCTATAAAAAAAATAAAATAAAAACATTAAAATATTGTTCTAGGTTCCGAAAATCACAAAATATGAACCAAGTGTGAATAAATTTTCTGAGATGTATAAAACACAAATGTATGCATGTGAAAAAACAATTTTACCCCTAGCCCCCATGTGAACCCAAATTGGGTGTTTCTTGCGTACATCCGGATTGGTCCAGATGCGCTGCATCAGTTAGTCATGAAATCCAAGGCGTCCATGATGCTATATGTCTTTCATGAGATGTTTGTCACCTATTTTTGTTTGACTGCTTTCACAAAACCTGGAACTAAGACCAAGGTTGCCAGACTAGGAAGCGGAAGCGGGAAACGATACGGGAAGCGGAAGCGAGAAGCGATGCATTTTAAAATATATAGGAAGCGGGAAGCGAGAAATAAAAAAAGAAATATAATAATTGAATGAGAAACTAAAATAAAAGTGACCAATATTAAATTTCATGATTTTTTAGTGTAAGAATTAAATATTTAACAAAATCTAAAAATGATGACTACCAAGTACCAATTTAGCGAAAGCACATGGAAGTGAGTGAGAAGAGTCAGAGAAAACACATAAAAATCATGAAAAGTTGAGTAAGAGAACATATAATAAGAATAAATGAAGCGTGTGGAAAGCATAGGAGAAGCGTGGGGGAATCGAGGTTCTCATCAAGTTTCGGAAGCGAGTTTTTGGGAAGCGAGCTTCCCACCTATCTAAGAAGCTTCCAGTAACTCTGACTAAGACCTACCCATTGATTGACTAGGTGTAAAAGTCCAGACCAAAGCTTATGTAGTGGGGGAGGCTATTAGAAGTTGTGACTTGATATTTCAGTTGTGACATGAGTGGCACTACTGTAAATTATGTTTTTAAAAAATGTTTGTAACCATGTTGCTTATTCAGATCATTTTTGTAATTTCTTTCTATTTAATGCAATACTGAAATGTGAAGCCATGACCAATCATTAGTCATCATTCTGAATTAAGCCTGAAGTACTCTACACACAATCCTATTGTGTGTATCTCCGTCTAAATATACGGTAAGCATAGTTGCAAGCAAAGATGTATTTCTCTTTGTCTACTTGATACTGATATATTGCATTTGGACCTCATTATAAACCATATGCAGTCAATTAAGATGCTTTTTTTCTTTGACTACTAGGTAGTGATATATTACAGTTGGACCTCGTTGTAGACCATATGCAGTCAATTTGAAACTACTGAATTTTTAGGATACTCACAAACAGACGCCTTTTTCCAGTTAATTTTTACTAGTATATTGGAATTGATTCTTTGTTTTATCATCAGTGCTTGTAGCTCCTCCAGAAAATAAGCCTGAACACAGCAAAGAGGATGTACTTCCTGTTGATATTAAGCTTCCTGTTAAGCACATATTATCAAGAGAGCTCCAGGTACTTTTTGTACTTATGTCTGTTATTGTTCTAAAGGTTTCTTGTCATGAAACAAAATACTCTGGTGTATCTTGGTATAAATTCTTGAATGTTCTGTATGTTTTTACCCAGCCTTTATTGGACTTCTGCAGCTGTACTTTGATAAAATTACGGAGCTTATTGTTGGTGGATCCGACTCACGGCTCTTTAAGGAAGCATTAGCGAGTCTGGCCACAGATTCAGGGCTTCATCCTTTAGTTCCATATTTTACACATTTTATTGCAGATGAGGTAATGCAAAATACAAAATCTGGTATTTTATTTCCGTTCCCAAGTTTGAGCTTCATATGCTCACTCAAGCCTTGTGATAGGTTGTCAGGAGTTTAAATGATTTCCGTCTCCTATTTGCTCTGATGCGTGTAGTCCGTAGTCTTCTGCTGAATCCTCATATACACATTGAACCTTATGTAAGTTGGTTTCAATTTAATTGCAGATTTTCTGCTTCTAATTCCAACAATTTGTAGTTCTTTTTCCTTCTCATTTGTAATACATCTTTGTTAGACATGGCTTAATCGGTCTGTCATACTGTTAAACTATCTTATAGTTTTAAATTTCAATGGTTACTTCTGCTGACATGATATATTGCTTAAGTCTACAATTTATCATGATGGACATGGACTCAGATGGGATGGTGTCAATTGTCCCATGATAGACTGATGCCTCTTCTCTTCTCTCTCCATACTTCTTCCTCACTTCTAATCATTGACTACACATCCCTCTCTATCCCACGATACCATGATCCCCAAGATGTAGCCCCTTAAATGTTAAGACTCTCTCCACTCATTTGACATTTTTCCTGTAGATAAAGTATTATTAAACAATCTTATATCTACCAATTTAATTAAAATGGTATTTTAATTGTTAACCTTTTCATCCCAATCTTATCCATTGACATTTAATATTTGGATAGGCATATTATCCAGAGAAAATGCTTTATTTTTCTTCATCTTATTTGTTTCTATTTGATGTTCTCCTCACTAATTCTATCAATCATTCCTTCATTATGCTCTCCTTTGTGTTCTACTTCATTTTTTCATTCTTCATATAGCAAGTAACAAACATATTTTCTTTGTCTCTCCATAATTTAATCATCCTTGACTAAAACCTTTTTGTATATATTTCATCATATGCATTATGTTTAGCTTTATTAATGACTTTTTTTTCCTCTTTCTTTGGTGCTTTTATTTTTCCAAATTCATCATGTTTTTTTACCTTTTTCCATTGTTTAAAAGTATACTTATCCTGGATTGATTTTTGAATTTCTTCCCTCCAGCGTGGGATTTGTCTTTTGTTTTCCCAGTACTTGCTTGGCAACATGCATATTCTACATGTCATTCGCCTCTACTAACATCTCATTTCATTCACCTTGTTCGAATAATATTTTCTTTTTTTATATTATCACCTTTAAAAAAATTTACCATCTAATTCTTGGGTTTTCTTGATATTTTCTTTTTCTTATCATCATGCTATTTATGCATGAATCTGTAACTAGTAATCTATGTTGGGTAGTAGTACATTGTCTTGGAGTGACCTTGCAATTCCTAAACATTTTTACTTTTCATCTTAAAAAAGTAATCAATATGTGTCGACTGAGATCTGCTCTTAAAAGTTATCAAATGTGCACCTGTTCTTTTTTAGAAGTACGGATTTGCTACCACACAAATCAAAAGCAATTGCAAAATCAATTTTCATTTCTCCTATCTCATGCTTATCTTCAGTCATATCCTTCATGTATTCTTTCAAATACATTCTTTACCTTCTATATTTGTTCATTCAAATCTCTTTAGATAAATATGGTTTCATTCTCTAGAATTTGTTGAATTGCTTCTTCTATCAAGTTTTAAAAATCTTGTCTAACATTTTCACTTAGTCCTAGTTAAGGTGCATAAATGCTAATAAGTTTAATTATCTAGAAAAAGTGTACATGATGGTCTTAAATGTACAAACTTGAGGGCGAATTTTTATGCCCACTGAGATTAATTCCAACCTTAAATGGTATCATAGTGTGTACTAACGATGGGACTTGTGTAATATTAAAACCATGCTTAATGGCACCTAATAATGGTGTTACTGTAATTAAAGTACAAAGAGGGTGTAATTGTCATTAACCCTAATCAAGATATTATATATTAATGTTCTTATGTGGCACTCCGAACGTTGAGATCATTTAGGGTGACTGTCTCTTTCTTTCATGTTTGACATATCTTCTATCTTCTTTTCCAAGCAATTAAGCTGCACTTTGAGAAGATATGCTCATCAGTTAATTTTTAGCTTTTCAATTCAGTGTGAAGTTGTTACTTTGCCTGTCTATGGAAAAGCATGTGATTTGTCGTACCTTAAAAGTGTTCTTTTTGTTTAGTTGCACCAGTTGATGCCATCTATTATCACATGCTTGGTTGCCAAGAAGCTTGGCAATAGATTTGCTGATAACCACTGGGAGCTTAGAGATTTTACAGCAAGTATCGTGGCTTCAATATGCAAGAGGTTAGAACTTACGATACACCTAGTTCTATGGCTTATGCTACTTCATGCCTTCATGTTGGTTCATGATATTTGGGTGCTTCAGTGATTCTTTTCATGGAACTCTGCTAGTTTTCATTCAGGCATTTTTATGGGCTTTCATGAAATTCAGTGCCATAAAAGAGGGCCTTAACTAAGAAGTTTTATTCTTGAAAAGGATGCATACAAGTTAAAAGTTGTCTTATTAGTTTGTTTGCATTCAAAGTGTTGATGGGCTAAGTAATTCGATTATCAATCATTGCATTTGTCAATGATTTTGCTTAAGGTCTATATTAGAGATACAATTTGATTTATTCATGATGAAAAAAATATTCGGCTGTAAAAAATGCAACTGTGATGTTAAAATGTCATGTTTGCTCGCTTCAGTTTGTCAATAACAGTGATCTCATTGTGAGATTCTTTTCAAATATGCCCCCGTTCTCAGTCTGTCAAAACAAATGTCCACCTTGTATACTTGTTTGGCACATCATTTAAAGAGAAGAGCTAATTTTGGCATGCTTGATTTGGTCTCCACTTTGAGGATTACCTTTGGGTTTTAGATGACAACTGTTGAAGGTGTAACCATAGCAAAGACCAAACTTCCATTTCTCCTAATCATTGTCCACCTTAGCCCTTTTCCTAAGGAGTTGTTGTGTAAGGGTGCATGATGATCATCTCTTTTATCCACTTCACATTGGCCTTTTAAGTGTCTTCTCATCATTCCTTTTGTCAGGTGGTTCTTATAAAGTTTATGGTTGTCATTGGGTTACAATTGGTATGGATCAAGGTCAATCCCCATCAAATCTAACTAATAAACTCTCAGATTTAAATTCAAGTTTGGATTTTCATTGAGGTCGGCTCAAGACATCCTCTGCGATATCTGAACTTGAATTTATGAGGCTGAATCTGACCTTGTCCATATATAACATGTTAAGCAGTCTTTTTCATATATTGAACTGCTAGTAGTCTTATTAAAAAAACTACTCTGACCTTGACTATATAAAACATGTTATGCAATCTTTTTCACATATTAAACTACCAGTAGTCCTATTAAAAAGACTGCTAGTACAGTTTCTCTTGTACAATGTTTGTTACAGAGCTCACCTGAAACTGAATCCTATAATCGTCACGGGCATTGGCGGCCAGTTGTGGCAGTACTGTTACAAAGATACTCCATTTCTATTATACCATATCCCTCACACACTATTCTTAATGGAAAACTTCATGAAAATGATCTGGTATCTATGTCACATAGGTGCGGGTGCAGATGTGGCTTTAAAAAAACTTGGGTGTGGGGGTGCGAGGATGGTATATATATACTTTAGCAGTTTTAAGTTGGCATTACTAATGGAATAAAAATAATTATCATATCATCAATTCATCATGCATAAATTCATGCAATAAATCAAATTATCTGCGGAGTACAAGTCAAGCAGATTGCATACTAGAAGAAAAAGAAAGAGAGGAGGCGGAAGAGGAGAAAGCAGAGAGGAGGAGAGAGAGGCTTACCGGTGTTGCTACTGTTGGAAGAGAAGGAGAACACTGTCGCTGCCATAGTAAGAGGAGGAGGAGGAGGAGGAGTGGGGATCGGAGGCGGAGGAGGCATCGAGAAGTGTGTGTGTGTGTGGGGGGGGGTATGCAATTGTGCCCTAACCTCCCCCCCAAACCACTATTTTGTGGGTTTTTTACTTGGACCAAAATGGACTAGGTCATAATTGATCGAGTCCATTTGTGGACATTTAAAACTCTGGGTGCAGGTTGACCGCACTCGGTGCGGCTGATTCTCATTGTAGCTGCACCAGGTGCCGCACCCGTGTCACGTCAACGTGGGTGCGGCGACCCTATGGAAAAGTCCATGTGACATAGTCTGGTATCCATGTTAAGATAGGTGTTAAAGCAATCAACAATTATCTGTTGCTGAGGATTAGACATGGGTAACAACTTAGAAAGAAAGCAAAAATCAAGATAAAATAAAAGAGGAGAGAGGATGAGAAAAGAAAATAAACATAGTCAATCTAGGATGAAACACATCAGGAACTTTCATGTGCAAATCAAAGACAAGTAATGTTATAATTTGTTATTGGTTTTCAAATAATGCAAAGTTATGGGTCAAAGCAAATTGTATCAACCTGTGGTAAAAATCTGCAAAAATGAGATGCACAAATCTTTGTATCACTCCAAGGGTTGACCATGCCATTACACTATACCATTTGTAAGCATCATGCTTAGGATGCTCTTGTTTCAAAATAGAAGCAAAAGAAACTTAATTCTCATCCAATAATCAAACTTATATTGACTCAAATTGAAACATGAAACTATTTGTATTTGTTATGTGGACCTTCGGCTTTGGTTACTACTAAATAACTCTTGAACAGTGTACAACTGAAACAAATAAAAAAAGAATTAAAACTACACAAAAAGGAACTAAATCATTATAATTATACATAATTGAGTTAAACTAGAAATCCATGACTTTGAATTGAAACTAAAATGGAACCGAAAACAACTAAGACTCAAAATTGGGTCGCACCATGTCTTGAACATATTTGCAAACTAGTCTCCATAAAGCACAAGTGTGGTAGTGTCATAAGTATGTATCTTGACTCTCCTGGATCTAGTTGGATCATAGTTTTCATTAACTTTCCAGCTTGAATTGTTTCATTCCCAAACCTGATCTACTCTAGAAGAACTTGAATAAGTTTGGATTAAATCTGGAGTTCCTCGTGTGTAACTTATGTATTATTTAAAGAGGTCGATCCTTCCACTCAATTAAATACTTGATTAACCACAATCTCATCAAAGACATAGTCATCTTCAAGGAGATTTGTATGATAAGATAGGTCCAATGTAGAAGAGATTGTGGATGGGTCATATGTGTTGTGGACAAGGTCTTTTATATTAAAATCAAAATTAGAAGGTGAATAAGGACATGTGAATTATATATAGTTATCCAAACAACTCAACATGTCCAATGCTTCCTACTTGGAGCTTCTTGCTATTCGAGCTATAGAAGGAACAATGCAAGAGAAGATGAGGAAAACTCTTAGAGAGAAAACATCATTGAGAAAGAATGAGAGCTTATAGCTGATATAAGGGTTGACCCCCTTTCTCTAACAAATTAATAAAAATTAGACACCAATGGACCTCTTACTTTGACTTCTATTCTACAGTTACACTAAAGTACACAAATGCCCTTATAATTACATGTATGCACATGAGATAAGAAAATATACATATTTCAACACTTCCCCTCAAGCTTGAGATGATGCAAATGGGATCATTCCAAATTTAGAGAGATGCTCTAAAGTGAAATGGTGGAAGATTCTTTTGTGAACACATCAGCAATTTGCTCCATGGACCCCACGTGTACACGAGAGATAATTCTATCTTCATAAACACACCTTGTAAAGTGACAATCAATCTCAATATGCTTTCTTTTCTCATGCAGCTCAAAATTCTTGACAATATGAATTGCACTGTCACAATATAGAGGGCTCTTCTCATGAATAAGAACACCTAGATCTCTCAACAGCCATTTAATCCCAATGAGTTCTGTCATCACTTGACCCATAGCTCTATACTTTGCCTCAGTTGTGGATAGAGCCACTCTGTGTTGTTTTTTGCTCTTCCACGAAATCAATGAGCTCTCAGAAAACACAGAATGGTAGTAGAGCTCCCAAAATCAGCATCACAATAGGCTTTAATCTCACAAGTAGAAGAAAAGAACATCACGTAGTGCATAGTGTCTTAACATATCTGATTATCCTCAATACACTAGCAAGATGCACTAATCTCGGTGCACTCATGAACTGACTAACTGCATGAACATAAGAAATATTTGGCCTGGTTATCGTTAGGTATATCAGACTACCAACCAATTGCATGTATATAACTGGATCATCTAGTTCTCTATCTAGTGCTCTTAATTTTGCATTGGATTTCATAGGAGAATCCACTCTCTTAGTATCATCAGCAAGTCTTACTTTTGACACTAATCAAGTAACACACTTATGCTGGGCCAAATAGATTTCTCATCTTGAGTATGACATTCCTAGATCCTTCGTTTCAAATATATTGGCGAACTTTAATTTTGTGACTTCAATCTTCGGAACATCATCCTCTTTAACAATCCATATCATCTACATATAAAAGAAGTATATGTTTACCTTGGTTTGATGATGACACAAACAATCTTGGATCATAACGACTTTGCTTGAATCCCAATGATTTGATTACAACAACAACAACTACGCCTTCATCCCAAAACAATTGGGGTCAGCGATATGAACCAAAAAAGAAATTCATTTTGGGTCTTCCACATGAATCCTTTTCCTCCAATCATTTCTATCCAATGCCATGTCCTCGGTGAGGTTCAAAGCATTCATATCCTTACCTATCATCTCCATCCAAGTCTTCCTAGGCCTACCCCGACCTCTTTTAACTAATATATTTTCCCATTTCTCCAACCTTCTAACTGGAGCATCATTAGGCCTTCGCCGAATATGTCCAAACCACCGTAAACGATTCTCTCGCATCTTATTTTCAATGGGTGCAACACCTACCTTCTTACGTATCTCCTCGTTCCGAATCTTATCTTTTAATGTATTTCCACACATCCATCTAAGTATCCGCATCTCAGCTACACTCATTTTTTGAATATGATGTCTCTTGGCAGCCCAACATTCCGTACCATATAGTAAAGCGGGTCTAATAGTCGTCCTATAAAACTTTTCCTTCAACCGCAATGGCATTCTACGATCGCACAACACTCCAGTTGCACTTTTCCATTTCATCCACCCAACCTTTATCCTATGATTTACATCTCCATCAATTTCTCCATACTTTTGAATGATGGATCCCAAATATTTGAAATAATCATTCACCGGTATTTCTTGCTCACCAAGCTTCACTACACTCCCATCACTACTTCGTTGCTTACTAAACCGACATCCCATATATTCAGTCTTACTCTTACTCAACTTAAAACCTCTAGCTTCCAATGTCTGTCTCCATAATTCTAACTTAGCATTAACCCCAGCTCTAGACTCATCAATCAAAACAATATCATCGGCAAACAACATACACCACGGTACATTTTCTTGAATTGATCTCGTAAGCTCATCCATCACTATCACAAATAGGAAAGGGCTTAAAGTATATCCTTGATGTAACCCAACCGTTATCGGAAAATTGGTTGTCACCCCTCCACAAGTGCGGACATTGGTTACTACTCCTTCATACATATCTTTAATTATACTAATGTACTTGAGAGAAACACCTTTCTTCATCATTGTCCACCAGAGAACGTCCCTAGGTACTCTATCATATGCCTTCTCTAAATCAATAAAAACCATATGCAAATCTTTGTTCCTCTCTCTATATCTTTCAATAAGTTGTCTAAGAAGATGTATAGCTTCCATAGAGCTTGTTTAAGACCATATAATGTTCTCTTTAGCTTGCATCTCTTCCTTCAAGATCAATATATCCTTGAGGAATCTCCATGTAGACTTCTTCTAAATCTCCATTGAAGAGCATTTTTCACATCTAACTGCCATAAACTTCAAGACTTAAGAGCAACCATTGCAAGCAAAGTTCTAATAGATGTCATGTGTGTCACATGAAGCAATGTCTCTGCAAAATCAATGTCATATTATTGACTATATCACTTGGCTACTAATTTGACTTTATACCTCTCAATTAAACCATCTCTCTTATATAAGTACCTTTGCATCCCACTACATTTTATTAAGGTGATAGTTTTACAAGCTCCCAAGTTTGCATTTGTTCCAAATCACTCAACTCTTCAACCATTGCCCTTTGTCATTTTTCTTTGGAAACTACCTCTGCATAAGAACTAGGCTCAACATAGGAATGAATTAGGACCAGAAATGAATGATGCTTTTGAGAAAAAGTCTCATAAAAAAACCAAACAAGTGGGAGGAACCAAAACACGAGAACTGCAACATACCTGAATAGTAGGTGAGGCGACTTGAATTGCATCAACAAAATCAGTTGGGAGAGAACTGAATTTGGTTTGAAATGGTTTAATTTCTTCCTGCTCTACTCTTTCCAAAAGGTTAGAGTCGCAACTCCTTGCCTCATCTCATATGTTTGCTTAAATGGCCTCTATACAAACGAGGGAGTCAACTCTTAAGTAGGGATGGTAGTGGACCAGGGAAAATGAGGCCCCGCCTCGCTCCGTTTGGACCGGAGATAGAGGTTAACATCAAAACCCGTGCGGGGATGGACGCTTTCCACCGCCCCGTCCTCGATCCTTCTTTAGATGGTAGTGGATCGAGGGAAAACAGGGCCCCGCCCTACCTCGCCCCCATTTGGACCGGGGATTGAGGACATGAAACGGGGATGGAGGCGGTGATGGAGTTTAAAATCAAAACGCGTGCAGGGATGGAGGGTAGGATTTTGAGATGGGGCGGGGCCCTCCTCGGTCCATTGCCATCCCTACCCTTAAGAGCTCTTTAAAGCCCAAAAATGAAAAATTACTTTTCGGCCCTTTTTAAGTGCATCACACCCATATCGTAGGATACACCTCGTGTCGTACGATACTGTATGATACAAGCTTGTATTGTACAATAAGGTATGATACAAACCCGTATCGTACAATACAATACGATAAAGATACGAGTGCGTATCATATCGTTTTTCTTCATAGTTACGATACATATCGTACCGTATCATATTATATTATATGGTACGATACAAACAACCTTGCTAAAGACCACTATTGGGTCAAATACAGTCTCACTAAGGAGACAAACACAAGATCATAGATCACACAAATATCACATTATGAAAATGAAGGATTTATATAATCATCAAAATGCTTGTAAAAGCATATTTTACAATGAGGAGAAGAGCTCTATTTATAGAACCAAGATGGACATTAAGGGAGGGAGTCCAACTTGGTGTTGGACTGCCTCCCAGGGTTATATTTATGACTATTGGAACAGTCCAACAGCTAGTTGGACTGTTCCAACAGTCATATTGACTGGAATAAAAAAAAATACAGAAATACATAAAGAGAATAAAATACTATTCAGCCCTTATTGGGCTGTGCCTATTACACCATATAAATGACCAAAATACCCCTGACAACAGACCCGTGGATCTCAAGCTCAAGCCTCAAGACCTTGATAATGTATGGCAGCGTGTGTGAAGGCTACAACTATTTATAACCAGTAAAACTGTTCCCATTCTCTCGTCTCATCGATATGGGACTAAAGCAGCTACTTAAATTCAATACTTTGATAGAAAAGACGGCAGAAAGATGCTTTTTGTAAAGCAGCTACTTAAATGCAATATACTTCAATAAAAAAGGCTAGAAGGATGCTTTTTGTAAACATTAATTTTATGCAACAGAGAAAGAGAGAGGGAGAGCAATAATTAATGCAATACATTTATAAAAAGAACCTCTGTTTTTTGTGCAACCCACAAAGAAAAGTAGTCCCATATCGCTCAGTGGGAGAGAGTGAAGGATTTCCTTTGGTAATAAGAGCCAAGCTTTTCCAATTTGACTCATACCATGGGTACATGAATTGGGCCTTGGGTTTGATTGAGCCCGACTCAGATATCCAAAACCATTACCCCCATTACACATACTTGTTTTAAGTTTTTTTTACACCCTAAATGGGTAGATAATTAGGGCCCGACTCGGGCCACCCTTAGTGCCCGAGTCCGACCCGACTTTTATCAGGCTGCATTCATAAGATAAGACCCGAGCCTGACCTGTTTCGGGCCAGGTACCCAAAGCCTAACAGGAAGCCCAGCCCGATGGCCGCCCTTAAATATAGGTACTTGTAGGGCTTTATCCTTGGGACTCTTTATTCCATTTGTGTTTCTGTTATACTTTTTAATGACGATGTTTTCTTGTAAGAGAAATGTGATGTGTAGCATTGTTCAAGTTTTTCAATGGTTAAATCAAGAAACAGTTTTCCCTGATATGTGCAAATTTCAAAGTGGAGGTTCTTTCATACAACTTGTCCTAGATGGTGGAATTAACAATGAGGTTTTTCGCCTATATCTAGCAAAACAGAAGTCTGAATGGAAACACAAGCATATGGACTGTGCTCATATTTGACATGATATTAGAGTAGAACCTTTGTGTTAAGCCTTGCACACATTTCCTTTCATCATAATTTGTATATTTATAAAATTTTTAAATGGATTCACCATATTGTAGACTGTTCAATCAACCACCAGAGCCCATGTTCTTGCAAGTTTTGCAGTTGCAATTACGATGCCCAATGCCCATTTATGTGCATTGCATAGTTGTTTATTATTCAATAAATTTGTTTATAGTTTGTGGTAAAATTTGATGTTTTAAGCTGCGAGTATGTGTTGCATCATAAAGTATTTCTCTCATGTCAACTTCACTACTAACCTTTTATTTTTAAATGAAAATAATGTTCACAATTTTTTGCATGTGAGTTATAATCTGAAACAAACTCGATTGATTATTCAATTTTGACTATGAAACTTAGCCTGAGCCATGCATTTGCTCGCTTTAATCACACAATAAGTTAAATCATGCTGGATGAGTTGGCTTTATCTGTTTTCCTTTTATCATTTGATAATGTATGTGAGGTTGATAGGGGTGGGTTAGGCAGGTCTTTGGAGGTGCTATATGGTTTAAATGTCAAAGTTCCTATGCTATCCTGACATAAATAATTCTGTTGATGAAGAGCAACCCTTTTTAACTAATCAGGTGGGCGTTATAGGAGGAAAATGCTTGCATACATGAGTGTTTCACAGCATGATATACACTAGCATTTTCCATCACCATTCCGGCATCATATTGGTCAAAAACTGAGAGGACGACACTGATAATTATGGCCGCCCACTTACCAGTTTCTGTCCAATAAGAATGATGGAGAGTGCTAGTCAAAAGGATTGTTTTTTTTGCAGAGTTACCGGAAGCACCATACGCTTTGGGGAAGCGCAAAAAAAAATTGGGAAGCGCGCTTCTCATTTGTGGGAATGTCGCTTCCCATTTAGGGGAAGTTCACTTCCCCCTCGCTTCCTCCCTTTTTTCATTTTTTTTGTATTTTTATTTTTATTTTTTCTCTTTTTTTGCTTTTCCCTCGCTTCCTAGGTCGCTTTCGAGACGAATCCTGGTTCGCTTGTCATCCCAAGCTTCCCACTTCCTAAAATTTTGAAAGTGCCTCACTTCTCGCTTCTGCTTCCCGTATCGCTTCCTCGACTGACAACTTTGGTTTTTGGTCAAACCAAGGCTAAATTTGAGTAATCTATTGCACTGCCGGATGTTAGTAGAGGAGATAATGCTCTTGACCTTGAAGTTTTGCGGTCTTTTTCCAGATTTGGGCATGCTTATCACAATCTCCAACCCCGTGTAACCAGAACCCTTCTTCATGCCTTCTTGGATCCAACAAAATCATTGACTCAACATTATGGAGCAATTCAAGGGCTTGCTGCCTTGGGAACAGGCGTGGTATCATATTCTTTCATCTTCTCGTTTGCCTTTTAAAGTTAAAATTTGGGGTACCTGAAATTCTTTAACTTCATATGTTTGTAATGCAGATACGTTTGCTGATATTGCCAAACCTTGGGGCTTACCTACCACTGCTGGAACCAGAGATGCTACTTGAAAGGCAGAAGAACGAAATGAAGAGACATGAAGCTTACCGTGTTTATGGAGCTCTTCTGGTACAACTCATTTACATTTTGTCAAACCGATCATGAGGAACAATGTCTTTTACCTGCAAAAATTATGCTTGTGATAGAGTTTTTATCTTGTCAAGCAGACGTCCCTTGTTTGAAACGTGGGATTCAGATGTGTATGGATGTGTGCATGAGTACCCACGTACCAATTGATTAACAAATTGACTAAAATAAGATGCCTTTTGCAGCAAGCTGCTGGTCAATGCTTATCTGAACGGATCAAGTTGTTTCCTTGTCTGCTATCTCCTCCATCTTTTGCCTTCCAGAAAAAAAACAAAGGGAAGTTATCAACAATTATGCCTAGTAAGATTCTAACTAGCCACTTTTTATGTTGTGATTATGATAACAAAGCTATTCCATACTGATGCTTCATGGAGCATGCTTCCTGTGCCTACAACTGACATCAAACATGCAGCAATATTTCATGTACAGAGTCAATACATGTTTGGGCATGATCTACTGCAGTTCTAACTTCATCTATGTTTTTGCTGCTGTTTTCATAATTTGTCATTGTGACTGCATTGTGTTAACATTCCCTACTCAGCCTGTAAGAGCTTGAGTCAGAGATATATATAACTATATGACATTTAAATAACTACTATGTAAGCTTACTCCCAGTGTCCTCATAAAAGTTGCCGTTCGTGTTACATAGTGTCAAGTCCTGCATCCATGTCTGTATCCATTGTTTCATGTTTAAACTGTTTGCTGATAAAATTTAAAAACTTGAGTAAATGCTGAATTTTGTGTTATTGTTGCCTTTTCTCTAATTAAGTAAACCTTGATCCAGACAAACGCAAAGCAACCACCGATTATGCATCACTGCAGCCGCCTGTCAAGAAAATTGCAAGTGAGAGCATGGGTAATCAAGCAGAATCATTGTCGCGTGCACCTCAAGAAGCATTTGCAAATGCATCATCAGGGCAATCTGCTGTTGCTTGTTCATCATCATTACCAAATGGAACATTATCTCCTGGGAATAGACAAGACAAAGTGGATGCTGCCCAGGATGTACACAAGCGGTCTTTGAACTCAACACAGGTGCTAATGAAGGAAGATGTGGATGCAAGCAACATTTTATCATCTTTATCCGAGTTGTTTGGTGAAGCCATTATCTCATTTGTTCAGTCCTCCGAGATGATGATTTTCTTATAACAGAAACCCAATCTTCACCTTTTATTTGTAAGTTTTGTAATTTACAGTTTCAGCGGTTAAGAGGTGTTTTTTTTTCAGGTAAAATAGTTCTTTTTGGACGAAACTAAGGAAAAAGTATTAACATGCTGAGGGCTGTTTTGTAAAATATTCAGTTGGAAGGGAATGTTTACAAGAAAAGTTGATGGAGCACCGAACACTCACCGTAACAGACCGTTAAATAATAAATAAGATGTGCTCAAAAAAGGGCCTGGGAGGGTGATGTGACAGTTGATGTGTCCTAATATAGGAGAGCTTAACACATGTTCTTAGGACTCACATGGGGGGCATCTAACATGAGGAACAAGCTGAGACCCTTTTTAAATGTTTTTCAAGTTAATTAGGATGAGTCTAATTAAATTTTATTTTTTAACTAAAGTGTCTTGGTAGAGAGAGGGTGGTGTGCGTTCTCTTCCGAAGATGTTCATTAGCTACATCTTGTGTTCGGAGGTTCCAATGAGTGTCACGTATAAGAGCTTATGAAGCTCGTATCCCCGTGTGTGTCAGCATCACTTAGCATCAGAATATGGTGCGGTTGCAAAGACTTAAGTATCCTTTCCTGCTATGCTTGTTATGAAACAACGATTCGAGAAAATTACAAAAATATCTTTCATTCAAAAGAAGGGAAACGACGGTTTGAGAAAAGGACAAAAAAAGTCCATCAAGAAAGTATGATGTCAACTCTTCAAAGTCCAAACGTTTCACTTTTGCCCTAAGCAATAAACTTTTGTACCATCTCCTGTAATAGGAGCTCCATTTGACAACGCAAACTTTGTTGTCGTTTTGAGTCGAGGTTCTCCTTTTGTTTTACAACACATTGTCGTCTTCTCGTTCCTGTCTTATGTTACAAAACATTTTCGTGTTTGCGATCCATTGGTTCGATCATTGGAGGGCGTCATAGGTGAATTTGTCGGCTATCTCTTTTTACAGTCTTTCCTTTTTTTTCGTTGTCGTTAGGTATTATGGAAGAAAGCAATGATGCACAAACATTCCAACCAGTGTCATTAAGGCGTCATGAGTACCTTTTCATGTCATCATGCTATCGTTGAAGAACGTATGTCATCTTGAGTGCCATTAAAGCGTTGTTTTGTTATTGCAGGTGGATCTTGTCCTTTTCATGGTTGAAAACTTATCGATATTTGTAAGACGTTGAGACCTGTTGACAAGAATGCATGTTTACAAATGCGAGGAAGGGCTTCTACCCCATCTGGTATCCTCCATTCACTTAGTATATGCATTGTATCCCAAATCGCAGTTTTAGTAACATACTATCGATTTGTGAGATATTGTTTTGTTTTTTAATATCGATTTGTTTGCTATTACGCTGAATTTTTGTATCAATTTGTAATATATTTTGTGATATATTTATCAATTTGTAAGATATTATGTGTTTTGTAGTGTCGATTTGTAAGGTATTATGCTGAATTGATGTATCAATTTATAATATATTATGTGATATGTATATCGATTTGTAAGATATTATGTGTTTTGCAGTATATATTTGTAAGATATTTGTAGAAAGACTTTTAAAACGTGCGCGTGTAGAAATACATTTTTACGCGCTTGCGGTGGCGATTTTTCGTATTCAAATCGTTGCTTGTGAAGCGATTTCTATGGAACTTGCTTCACAACATCATAGATATAATTAAAGCGCTATCGTCAACACACATCGCATAATAAGTAACAACTCGATGCATAGTATAAGCAAATAACAAACCACAATTGCTTTTATAATGCGATTCATTAAATTATTTCTTTGACTTGCTTAACCTTATTGGTATCCGTTGTTATATGCATCCTGAATAAATCGTAGTAAACATATGCGCTTGCTAACACAAATTTATATCTTGCTTATAACAGCGGTGAGCTTATCATCTGGTTGTAATGAAGATGATCTATCTCAATCATTTGAAAATTATGGAGAAGTGAACATATGTATTAATGACGCATCTGAAGAAGTGAACACGTGCACTAATGATGCACATGATAACAAGGGTGCAGGCATTGTATTCACTCTTGACTTGAATGTTCCAGCAGAAGAAATGCAATTCGATAATGAGGTAGACGATGCTGACAATACACTTGATAAAGGTACAAGCACTGAGAATGTACATGATAGTACACCTGACTTTGTTCTCGTAGATGAAATGCAGTTTAATACTGAGGATGCTGCATATAAATGTTACAATGATTATGCCTTAAAATTTGGCTTCAGTGTTAGAAGATTTTTTTGGTCAAAAAATGCACAGGGTGTCGTGGTGAGAAAGACATATGTTTGTTTTAAAGAAGGTTGACAGAAATCAATTGAAAATCCAATAAAGAGCATGCCAGAATCAAGATGTGGATGTCCAGCGAGAATGATGTTAAGACTTTCGAATGAAAAATATGTAGTTCGTACTTTAATCAGTGATCATAATCATGATTTATCTGCTTCATTTATGACTCTTATGTTAAGGTCACATCATAAAGTAACTCTAGCGATGCTGCAATGACTGAAATAGCTGATAGTGCCGACATTGCACCAATGAAGACATACAATTTGTTGGTGCACATAGATGGTGGTCGCGAGAATGTGCCATTCACACCTATTGATTTAAGAAACCACTTGAGAATGAAGATGACAAATAACAGGAAGAATGAAGAAATATGTTCTTTGGTTGATTACTTACAGAAGAAGTCAAGCATTAACCCTGATTTCTTTAGTGCAATGCAACTGGATAAAGATGGATATGCTGTGAATATGTTTAGGGCAGATTCAAAGTCAAGAGTAGATTATGAATGCTTCAATGATGTGCTTATTTTTTATACGATAGTGAAGATTAATACTGAACAATGGCCATTTGCGTAGTTTGTTAGAATGAACTGTCACTCACAGAGTTGTATATTAGGCGACACTTTTTTGTATGACTAGATTAAGGAAAACTTTGAGTGGTTGTTCAGAGTATTTACATAGGCAATGAATATGAAGCAACCTGAAACTGTACTTACAGATGGTGATCACGTAATTGCGACTGTAATGTTTCATGTGTGGCTAGATGCACATCATCGCCTATGTTTGTGACATATCTTTCAAAATGCAGCAAAGAACATATGACACATATTTAATCAGAAGATAGGGTTTGACAAAAAGTTTACACGGTGTGTACTTGAGAGCGTAGACGAGGTCACCTTTATGTCAGATTGGGAGGAAATGATTCAGATATACGACCTTAAAGACTGTATGTGGTTACAAAATTTATATGCAGAAAAAGAGAAGTGGGCATTGACATATGAAAGACAATACTTTTGTGCAGGTATGATAAGTACACAAGGCACTGAATCTATGCATGCCACGCTAAAGAAAACCCTGTATTCATGTTTAATAATGTTTCACTTCATGGAACAATATGAATTATTTGTAGACGGTCTAAGATAAAATGAGCTTGAACAAGATGTGAAATGCTTTAATACACGCCCTGTAACTTTGGGCATGGAAATATTGATAAGACCTGCATATCCTGTATACACTAACTGTATTTGAATGGATTAAGAAAGATGTTATACATGTCATGAATTGCAACATAGAAGAACTTGTGCAAACCGAGAATATGCACAAATACCATATTTTATGAGAGGGCGAAGAGCATCAGAAAAGGCAAGAAGCACATGTCACGTACAATGTTGATAACAGAAAAGTTGAATGTATGTTCAAAATATATGAATTCAAAGGTATTTTATGTCGGCATGCATTAAAGGCACTTAATCAAGAGAAGATACAAGAAATACCTGAGTCATATTTAATGCGAAAATGGAGGAGACAAGAAAAGATTGAACTGCTGGATATGAATAATGTCAGTCAATCTGGTGTTGATGAGAAGTACCACATAACCTCCTGTTACTAACAACGGTGTAGGTCATTTATGCATGTTGCAGATTTGGTATAAAAAAGTGAAGAAGCCTATGTATGTATGAGAAAAGCGTCAAGGGAGTTACTTGAAAATGTGTTATTAATTCACCATCAGTCTGTTGCAGCTCATGAATGCCAGTCCAAGATAATGAGATAGAACAACATAGGTGAAAATCATGCTTCCCTTGACACTCCTGAGAAGTTGCGTCAAAGCGTAAATATCATGTTCAACAAGTCAGGAGTGAACGTTGTTGATTATGATGAAAATATTCACCAAGCGAAAGGTATCAAAAGAAAACCTTCCTCTGATCTCAGTTGTCAGAGGGCAGAGGGTGCACTAGAATTGGTTGGCAAGAAAAGGTCTAAGAAACAACCAACCTCTAATCAAAAGCAACAAAGCTCTTCGCATGAATAGGTATGTAAGACATTATATTGCTTTCCATGTAAATTGCATTATGTGAAGCTTATCAATATCTAACTTGTGTAATTTTCAACATGTAGTAATACCCTACATACGTAATTTCCAACGTTGTAACCTTCGATCCTCCGGACCAGATTTTTCGGAACAATAGCTTCAGTTTTATAAGTCTTTTGGTATGTAATCAATGTTGGGAGGATGTTTGCATTTCTTGTGAAACTTAATGCAGTGTCTTATATTTTCTATTTTATGATAGGCTCAGATCAATTTAAAAGTGAGCTATGGAACACATGAATCGCGTGTGGACTATTTTTAAGTATTACCATCAAGTTAGTTGTCATGCCTCTTTGCATGACTCAATTTTTACATTGTCGAATTTGTTAACAGTTTAACAAAACAACAAAGCTCGTTTATTGAGAAATAAGGTACAATGGGTTGCCATTACTACTAAGCTCGTTTACTTGGAGAGGATGTATCCTCAGCTGCTCATAGATATTATAATCAACAACTAACATTTTTTTATATACGAATATGGTTGTAAATCATGTAATTCATTTAAATCATATGAATTTATAGTTACGAAGTTACAACGACAACGATATGTCTTTTTTTTTATTTCTAAACGAAATCGTTTGTATTCAAGAATGTAACTCATTTTTTATCGTTGAAGCAAAACCCAAAATCCTTAAACCATCTTTCCCAATTGCCTATAAAAGCGATTAGGAAAAATCAATGACATAGAGATTGCCCGTAATAGCAAATCACTACACCATGTAGCCTTCATAGGTCATTGTGTAAATCACGATGGTATGTATCGTTCACTTAGACAAAGCTCATTGTCTAAAAGACATGTGTCATTTTGTAAATTTCGATGGTATAACGATTTACGGATTGACGTCTATATCGTCACAATTGGATGGCAATCGCTCTATTCATGAGCAGAAATCATGGTAAAGGTGCACTGTCATTGCTTGTGCAAATCGATTTCACCGTTTATTAATAATTTTACAATAAATGATATTGAAATTAGTAGAATATTCAATAAGCGATATTGAAATTCTATTATACAATACATACAAATCACATAAATGACATAAAAGAGACGAATTTTGAAGAAAATGGGCACGATGTTTAGACAATATACGTCTGAATCGCCATCCCTGGTCGTGTAGCTGTCGTCGTCTCCTTTATCGATATCGATACCCCATTTGCGATGAAGCAGATTATATGTTTGATTCACGAACACGAGGTTTATAAAGGAACTGTCAGTTTGCCTGTTACTCGTTCACGAAGCAGAGGATAATCACACCATCAAGTACTTGTGTGACGTGTCATTCATATATGAAGAAAACATCATTTCACAGACCACCAGTATTCAAACAAATAATGCCATTTACCAAAAAACAAGAGCCAATAAATTGCATTGCGCAATAATAAAGTTAATAAATGTCATTTCATCTTCCTTATACAAAACCAATCAAAGAGATAGGATGAATCAGTCAAATCACGATAGCAAGTCTTGTTTGGATTTTTTTTCATCATCTTTTGCATCTTTTATATGTGATTGTGTAAATCATGATAGGAAAATCGTTAACTAGACAAAGCTCATCAACACAAATCGCGATCAGACAAATCATAGCAGCGAAATCGATTTTCAACTATGACTTAAATCGACATGAAATTATAAATTGTGATAGGCTATATCGCTCACATAGACAAAGATCGTGACCCTAAACCCTAAATCCAATTTCCTCCACAAAAAATCCATAAACCTAAAACACAAAGCTCGTCAATCGTGGTATTAAATATCGCTATCGTTAACAAAGACAAACAAAGATATATCATTGTCTCGGTAGCTTCTTAAACCCTAAACCCTAAACACAAAACACAAAACCCTAAACCCTAAACAATAAGCCCTAAACTCTAAACACTAAACATTAAGCACTAAACACTAAACAAAGACATGTCTTTGTTTGTCTATTTGAACGACATCGATATGTAATATAGTGATTTACTCATAACGTTTTGCAACTGTTAATTGAACTTGTACTTTACCAAGACTACACATCGTGTCGATGCCTGTACACGTGCCTAAAACTCTGCAAATCGTAAAACCCTAATATAGATATATATATAAAACCCTACCCTACCAGACCCGACCCATTGTCGATGTCTAAAACCGTAAATCTATTTAACCTCTCTTCCTCTTTCTTTTCTGCGGTAGCGCAACTTCTTCTTCTTCATCTTTTTTCTCCTCTGCCTTCATCTTCTTCTTCTTCTTCTTCATCCTTGTATTTTTCTTTCTTCTTTGTTCTTTTGTATTCCTTCTACCTATGCTTGATAGACACGGGGGGGGGGGGGGTGATGCAGATGTCCATTTATTTGATCTATTCCTACTGCCAGACCCTACATTGTTCGCAAACCATACTTCATAGTTGAAAAAATCTCTGCCTAATCTTCGATATACTTCATGAAAAATACGTAGGGTGAGCGATCTATCATGTAGCCCCTCAACTCCTTCAAGGGAACACGTCCTAATCTTTGAAGTTTATTGTCAAGAGTGCACCAATGCTAGAGTCTCTAAGAATCGGCCTCAGTCCGAGGAAAATGGTGCAGTGGGCTGCCATTTTTCTCGAGCTCATTTGCTTGCAGAGGATGTATTCTCAGCATAGAAGGATGCAACAATGACGATACAAATATTTTGGTGATCTCTTCTATAAAAATTTTAGTCTCTAAAAGATAGATATGCGTTCGACGGAATTATCCTCCCATTGATATTATAACTAAATACTAATATTTTTTCTATATGAATGTGGTTGTAAATCATGTAAATTATGTGGATTTGTAGTTACAAAGTTACAGTGAGAATGATATGTCTTTGTTTGTATTTACGAACAAAATCAATTTGTATTTAAGAATTTAACTCGTGTTGTATCGTTGAAGTAAAACCCAAAATCCTTAAACCTTGAACCCCAATCGTCCATAAAAGCGATTAGGAAATTGCGTTGACATAGACACTGCCCGTAAAAGCAAATCGCGATCACGTAGCCTTCATACGTCATTGTGTAAATCACGATGATACTTATGGTTCACTTAGACAAAGCTCGTTGTCTTAAAGACAAACCTTATTGCAAATCGTGATCGCCGTTTATGAATGTTTGTGCAAATCATTTAAGCCTTATATAAACGCTTATTTGATATTAATTTACGAAGGCCAATCATTACAACTATTTGTTCAGTGACATTTGTGTGCTATACTGATTAAAATAGGTTTATACACTTATAGAAAGTCACGTTAAATAAAATAGCTCATTTCTACCTTGCACAATGCTAATCGCTTTTACGATTTTCAATTACGAAGGCCGAACATAACAACGATTTGCTTTTACTATATAACAGTCCAACTTATTTGTCGTGTTTAGTGAAATTGAGATTTTATTTATTTGAACCCAGTGATATTTACATAATTTGTATACATACTCTACAAGAATTGTTTATACAACATTTGGTTGTACAGTCTATAAAATCTACTGGAAGTCGATGCACATCAAATTACTCCTGCGTGGGGGGTCCTGTCGTTCGTTGCCTTTTTGGTATTCTTTTCGGCTGAGTTTTTTCCTCTTTCGCAAGTAGATACTTCATCAATTTTCTGCATAGTTCTATGCGGAATCCAGACATATCAACCTACAACAAAAATGTAATGTGACGCCAATTTATACATTGAGTCTTCAATAATAGAGGGTAATATTGCTCAAAATCAACATACAACATCAAAATCAGGTTCTCGTCAATTGTATATTGCTTCAATATACTTCATTACAAATATGCCACAATCGACGCCATTATTTTGTAAATGGGCATCTTCTGTTGAGAGAAATATCTACTCGCCAATGTCGACACCGAAAGCATCTTTGACGAATCCCACCTGTGGTTCATGCAGAAGAAAGTAAATTCTTGACCTTCGTACAGGATACAATATCCTTATAGATAGAAACTTAGGAAATGCAAAATGTCACGACGTACACCACTGTATAACTCCAATGAATTGTAGCACCATAGTCGTTTTTCTTTTAAATCCATCATGTATAAGACCCAATGCACTTTAGTTTGCCAGAATGTAGGAATCAATATCTACAAATCGATCGTACAAATGGTGTTAGGACTGTTATGTCGTAACCTTACACAAGAGGTTTGTTCACTTACTTTTTTACTTGACCAAAAGTCTCCACAATGATCATCGTTAACCCAGTATGGTAGTCCATCTTGAAATCCAATGGAGTATGGAAATCAACGTACGATACTCTGTTGACCGAAACAATGATAATAACAATGTTAAAACACGAATCAATAAGAGTAAATAAAAAAACAAAATAAACATAAAATAGAACCGATATACCATGAAATAAGGGCTGATGATGCGTTTAGTATTGGTTGTTGCGTTGCTTTGAATATACTTGACGAAATTGGATAGTCTGTTTGCAAAAAATATGAACTTGTTAATATACATACCATGGCATACGTAAATATATTACTGATAGTGGTTTCATACATACAAAATTACTGATAGTGTTCCCTTCTGCATATTCATTTTGCATCCGTTTGATGTTATCTTGGAGCTCTTTGCTGAGTTTTCGGGCACCGCCTTTTGTGGATGTTTCATTGATATTAGCAGAATATTCAAGAAACGATATTGAAATTCCGTTATACAATACACAATATAAATCACATAAACGCCATAAAATAGACAAATTTTAAAGAAAATCGATACAATGTTTAAACAATATACGCCTGAATCACCATCGTTGGTCGTGTAGTTGTCATCTTCTTCTTCCTCGTCTCCTTTATCGATATCGATACCCCATTTACGATGAAGCAGGTTATATGTTCAATTCACAAACACATCGTTTATAAAGCAACCATCGGTTTGTCTGTTCCTTGTTAATGAAGCAAAGCGTTGCCACACCATCCATAACTTATGCGACGTGTCATTCATATATAAAGGAAACATCGTTTCACATATCGCCAGTTTTTAAAAAATAATGCCAGTTTTAAAAAAGCGTGAACAAATAAATTGCATTGCACATTAATTAAATTAAAAAATGTCATTTCATCTACCTTTTAGAAAATTAATCAACGCTATAGGACGTAGCAGTCAAATCATGATAGCACATCTCGTGTGGATTTGTTTTTCAACCTCTTTTTGGTCTTTTATATGTCATTGTGTAAATCATGATAGAAAAATCGTTAACTTAGACAAGGCTTGTCAAAAAAAATCATGATAGGACAAATCATTGTAGCGATATCGATTTGCAACTATGACTTAAATCGGCATGAAGTTGTAAATTATGATAAGATATATCGTTCACATAGACAAAGCTCGTCACCTTAAACACTAAACCCCAATACCTAAACCCAAAACTTAAAACACAAAGCTCGTCAAATCGTGATATTATATATCACTATCGTTCGCAAAGACAACAATTGATATATCATTGTCGCGGTCGCTTTTTAAAACCTAAAACCCTATACCCTAAACACTAAACCCTGAACCCTAATCCCAAAAGCCTAGACACTAAACCCTATACCCTAAATCCTAAACCCTACACCCAAAATCTTAAACCCTAAACTCTACTATCTAAACCCTAAACACTAAACTCTACTACCTAAACCCTAAATCCACACTATCTAAACCCTAAACCCTAAATCCTAAACCTAAACCCTAAACCCTAAACCCTAAACCCTACTATCTAAACCCTAAACCCTAAACCATACACCATAAACCCTAAACCCTAAACACTAAACTGTGAACACTGAAGCCTAAACCCTAAATCGTACTACCTAAACCCTAAACCACAAACCATAAACCCTAATACCTAAACCCTAAAAAATAAACCATAAACCCTGCTACCTAAACCCTAAATCCAAAACCTAAACCCTACTATCCAAAACCTAAAACCTAAAACCTAAACACTAAACCATAAACACTAAACGCTAATCCCTTTTACGATTTTCATTTATGGAGGGTGAGCAATACAATGATTTTTGAACAGTACACATCTCTAATCCTTTATAGGATGTTCATTTACGAAGGGCGAACATTACAAGCATTTGTTCACAGCATACATCACTAATCCTTAATCTGAATAGTACACATCTTTAATCTTTTATACGATGTTCATTTACGAAGGGTGAACATTACAAGCCTTTGTTCACCACATACATCGCTAATCCATTTTGCGATTTTCATTCACGGAGGGTGAGCATTACAACGGTTTCTGAACAGTACACATCTCTAATCGCCTATAAGATTTTCATTTACGAAGGGCGAACATTATAAGCCTTTGTTCACCGCATACATCGCTAATCCATTTTGCAATTTTCATTCACGGAGGATGAGCATTACAACGATTTCTGAACAGTACACATCTCTAGTTGTTTATAGAATGTTCATTTACGAAGGGCGAATATTACAAGCATTTGTTCACTGCATACATCGCTAACCCCTTTTGTGATTTTCATTCACGGAGGGTGAAAATTATGACTTCTGAATAATACACATCTCTAATCGCTTATAAGATGTTCATTTACAAAGGGCAAATATTTACGAGGAAGAACATTACAACGATTTGTTCACATAGACAAACTTCTCAAACATTACAACGATTACAACAAACATTCTTAAATTGTAAGTAGAGATACATGTACAAAGAGTAGTCGTCTATAGAGGTGACAAATAATAGTCCAACTTATTCGCATGTTTAGTAAAATTGAAATTTTATTTCAACCCAGAGAGATTTACATAATTTGTATACAGTCTTACAAAATTTGTATACAAAATTTGGTATACACAGTCTATAAAATCTGTTAGTAATCCCTGTACATCATATTAATCCTGGGGGGGTCGCGTCGTTCATTGCCTTGTAAGTACTCTTGCCAACTGATTCTTTTTCTCTTCCACATTTACAAACTCAATCAATTTTTGGCATAGTTCAGTGCGAAATCTTAGTATATCATCCTACAACAAAAATGTAATGTGAAACCAATATATAAATTGAGTCCCCAATAACAGAGGATAATAAAGAACATACAACGTCGAAACCAGGTTCTCGTTCATTGTATATTGCTTCAATATACTTCATTACGAATACGCCACAATTGACGTCATTACTTTATAAAGGAGCATGGTCAGCACAGAGCAAGCTTCACTCGCCAATGTCGACACCCAAAACGTCTTTTAGGAATCTCGCCTGTGGTTAATGCAGAATATAGTAAAATCTGGGCCACCATAAAAGATATGATACACTTATAGATAGAAACTTACCACATGCATAACGTCACGTTGTACACCAGTATGAAAGCTCAATGAGTTGTAGCACCATAGTTGTTTTTTCCATAAATCCATCACGTATAAGACCCAATGCTCAGCAGTTTTCCAGAGTGTAAGAATCAATATCTGTGAATCAATACAATATATTAGAAATCAATAGACAAATCATGTTAGGAATGTTAGGTCTAAACCTTGGACAAGAGGTTTGTTCACATACCTTTTCACTTGACCAAAAGTCTCCGCAGTGATCATCGTTACCCCAGTATGGTAGTGCATCTTGAAATACAATGGTGTATGGCTTTCAACGAATGTACGTCTGTTGAACGAAAGAGTGATAATAGTTAGGTTAAAACACAAAGCAACAACAATAAATCATAAAATAAAATATACAAATGAGAGTACCGATATACTATGAAATAAGGGGTGACGATGCGTCTAGTATTGCTTGTTGTGTTGCTTTTAATATACATGACAAAATCGGATATAGTCTGTTTGCAACAAATATGAACTTGTTAACGTACATACCCATGGCAGGCGTAAATATATAATTGATAGTGGTTTCATACGTACAAAATTACTGATAGTGTTCCCTTCTGTAAATTCATCTTGCATTCGATTGATGTTCTCTTGGAGCTCTTTGCAGCATTTTCACACACCTATTTTTGTGGATGTTCCACTGACATGAGCCTAATATTCAGTATTCGACATTGAAATTGCTTTCCACAGTACACAACACAAATCAAATATATGCCATATAAGCGGCAAATATTACAGAAACTAGTCACGAGATTTAGAAAATATACGGCTGAATCATCATCGCTGGTTGTGTAGTTGTGGTTGTCTCCTTTGTATCCATCGTTGACCATCTAGCTGTCGTCCTCTTCTTTGTCTTCATCACTGGCCTTGTAGTTGTCATCGTCTCCTTCCTCGATATCGATACCCCGTTCGCGATGAAGTAGATTATATGTTCATTTTATGAACACATCGATCTAAAGGAATTGTCAGTTTGTTTGTTCCTTAATCACAAAGCAAAGCGAATCGACACCCTCCTGAACTTATGCGACGTGTCATTCATATATAAAGGAAATGTTGTTTCACCTACCACCCATTTTCAAAAACTGTACACAAATTAATTGTATTGTGCATTAATTAAATAAAAAAAATATCATTTCAATTGCCTTTTACAAAACTAGTCAACGCGATATGATGTATCAGTCTAAACATCATGTCAATATGTTTATTATTTTTTTTCCACCATTTATGAATCCATGTCATTGTGTAAATTGTGATAGGACATATCGTTCACATTGACAAAGCTCATAACAACAAATCGCGATATGACAAATATTGTTAAATTATGAAACTTAAAGTATTGTGGTTGTAAGTCGATTTATATTTATTAAGTTACCTAGATTTATATATATTAAGTTACCTAGATTTGTAGTCTAAACAATGTCTCAATTTGTGTGATGGGTTTAAGTGGGGGAGTGACCCGACCCGACCTGTTGTCCAGGTCTAAAACCCTGATCTATTAAACCTCTCTTCCTTTTTCTTTTCTGCGACAGAGCAACTTCTTCTTCTTTTGTTCTCTTACGACTTCTTCTTCTTCTTTTCCTTCTTCTTCTTCCTTGTATTTTTCTTTCTTCTTTGTTCTTTTGTGTTCCTTCTACCTTTGCTTGATGGATGGTGTTTGATGCTGATAACCTAGTTGTTTCACGCTGTATGAAAAGATTTGTATAATCTTTGATGATGATTATAGTGGTTATCTTCTGTGGATACATCGATATATTCATGACACATACGATTGTGTTGTATTTGTCGTGAAGTATATCGAAGCCTACGCAGTATATAACGACCATAATCATCCTTAATCTTTGCCGCCATACTGGAGCAAGCACAAATATTCTGCATGATTGACAGGTGGATGCTAATGACCATCTATTTAATCTATTCCTACTGTCAGACTCTCAATCGTTCGCAAACCATACTTTTCAGTTAGAAAAATATATGTCTAATCTTCGGTATACTTCATAACAAATATGCTAGTCGTGCAGGCTGCATCTTCTCTGCCTGTTGGGATCCATACCTTTATCTGTTGCCAATATACATCATGAAAAAAAACTTTCAAACAGATAAGGACCTCCATTGGTAGATAGATTTGCTTTCATTCGTTCTCAGTGACTAGTGAAGGCCACTGAGTAAACTGAAAGTGCTGATGTTGATGTTGATGATGTCTGTTTTGAAGCACATCACTATTTGAATGTGGGTTGATGCTGATGATGATGTCTATTTTCTTCGATGATGATGATGTTCATGTATTATATCTAAGCCAAACCATTGGTCATGATGTATTATAACTAAATGCTCATGTAAATGAATGTGGTTGTAATGTATCATTCAAAGTATTTATAATAACGAATGCTAAATATCTTACGACTGTTACTAAGAATGCTAACGATTACAATGACTTACACTAATTATAGTTAAATGCTAAAGCGATAACGATATGTACTAAGGAATACAAAATCCTGCAACGATCATTTCTTATGAATACAAACGATTACAATGATTTATAATACTGAAAGTTAAATGCTAAAGGGATAACGATATGTACTAAGGAATACAAAATCTTTCAAAGAATATTACTTAAGAATGCAAACGATTACTACGATTTACAGTACTGAAAGTTTAATGATGAAGCGAAAACGATTTGTACTAAGGAATACAAATATCCTGCAATGATCATTACTTATGAATGCAAACAATTACAACAATTTACAGTACTGAAAGTTAAATGCTAAAGGCATAATGATATGTACTAAGGAATACAAAATCCTGCAAAGATTATTATTTAAGAATGTAAACGACTACTATGTTTTACAATACTGAAAGTTAAATGCGTAAGCGATAACGATTTATACTAAGGAATATAAAATCCTGCAATGATCATTACTTACGAATGAAAACGATTACAACGATTTACAGTACTGAAAGATAAATGCTAAAGCGATAATGATTTGTACGAACAAAGATAAAATCCTGCAGCGTTGATTACTTAAGAATGCTAGACATTTCAACGATTTATACTACTATATGATAAATGCTGAAACGATTGTAAACTATTTACCTTATTTAATTGTAGACCATCTAAAATGACCTTAGCATTATCTTGCTTTACATTAATTCTAGACCACCTGCCGATATTTGGAAAACCATAAATCGTAGGGCGACACTTATGCCGCAACGCCACAATATGCTCCCACGCCCAGGTCTACAAAATCAATATATTAGTAAGACTATAACCTTCAATAATTTTTTCTTTACTATGCTCCCACGCTCAAAGCGATATACACAATGACGTCTGTATCGGTCAAGTTAACTTGATTTGTTATTTACTAAGTCTAAACATCATGTCGATTTGTTTATTTTTTCTTTTTCGCCATTTTTGAATGTCATTGTATAAATCACGATGGAAGGTATCGTTCCCTAGGACAAAGCTCATGAAGGAAAATCACAATAGCATATTCAAATAGATTTGGCTCGATTATTTAATGGGTTTAGGTAGGATGGCTGTACAGATCATGAAAGAACACCTTCTATAAAAAATAAATCGCGATCTCTTATATACAATTGATTGCAAGCCAATCGTGGTCTCTTATAAAAAACAAATGCGATCACTTTTACTTATGAAGGTTGAACATTACAATGATCTGTTTAGTGGCACTTGTGTGTTACAATTATTAAAAAAAGAATTAAACAATTAAAGAATGTCACGTTACAAAAAATAATTATAGAATTACAATAAAGAATTATAGAATCACAACAATTAATTATCGGGATAAAAAGAATCACTATCGTTTATTCAGTGGCACTTGACGACTCATATGGACTATGACATACAAATCGTGTCTTTCTTTCTTAGTGGACTCTCTATTCTTGGTGGCCTCTTGGTTCCCTCAATCTTATTATAAACACTGATCATCATCTCTACCAGTGACGATTTGTCTCTCCAAATTGCTCACCTCCTTCCGTAAGTCCTTATTCTCCCTATCCAATATCTGGAACCTTGTGCCGAAGACTACGTTCTCTTTTATGAGCTCTGTTCGCTTATCATCGTGTATTGTTATTGAGGTAATCGTTGTTATAGCCAGAGGGAGACGTTGGACGGGTTTTCTATGTTGGGATGCAACATGATGGGGGACAGGAGGGAGGCATGTGTTCCCAATATTCTCAATCTCCAGATTTCGACACATGGGTTCCTAATATTTTTGGAAATAGTTGAGATCATATTGTCATTCTTTATAATAATGTTCCTGACCCTACCACTATTCATCTTCCTTCTCACTTCCACAGGCTTCTTTGGGATAGACTGTCCCAAGCCAGATTGTAGGAGAACTCGACTACCATGCTGCAACTCGGCTTCATAATTTCTAAATAGCCAAATATCACGGTCAGACAGTCTCGCACCCTCAACAACAAGCTCTTGGTCCTCGTCCTCCCCATCTCCATACGGTCTCCACACAACCTGTACATTGGAGATTATGGTTTAGGTACAAACAATTATTCATGCTAATGAATAATTGTATTAAAATTATTTATAATAATGAGTGCTAAATATATTATAATGACTGTTACTAAGAATACAAACGATTACTATGATTTACAATACTAAACGATAAATGCTAAAGCAATAATAATTTATACTAACGAAGACAAAATCCTGTAGCGATGATTACTTAAGAATGCTAAACATTTCAACGATTTATACTACTGAATGATAAATGCTGAACCGATTGTAAATGATTTTAAACCATTTACCTCATTTAGTTACAGCCCATCTAAAATGAATTTAGCATTATCCTCCTTGACATTTAGTCTAGCCCACCGATCGATCTTTGGAAAACCACAAATCGCAGGGCCACACTAAGGACGTAACACGACAATATGCTCTCACGCCCAGGCCTACAAAAATAATATATTAGTAACACTACAACCTTCAATGGGCTTAGTCTACAAGTACTAAATATGTAATAAACAAATACCTGAACAGATGACCAAAACCTCCAGACAATTTTCGTACTCTTACTCGCACGGTAAAGTTGACTGTACAAGTGTGCGAGCATAGCAACACCCCATGCATAGTTGTCGACTTCGTCTAAGTCTTTCAGGTACTGCAGCCACATGTAACTTATTCTCGAATCATAATAATCAAAAAATAAAGTAAGACCAAAAAAATAAAAAGGAAGTGGCGCAACTCTTGGTTAGCTCTTTCAGATGCATATGTAGCGGACCAGCCTTCCCATTTATTACGAAAAGAAGAAACTTTCATCGATGTGGAATTGCTTCCACCAGAAATACATTGACTCTAGTCGTCCATCGACATTCCTAGAAGGGTCGTGCACTCCCTTGCATTATACTTTGAATCTCGTAATAGGACAACACTGCCATGACACTTAAGGCTAGTAATTTGCGCCTCATCTTCTAGGGTCATGGTGATCTCAAAAGAATCAAACTGGAATGTGTTGGTTTGATGATTCCACTTATTTACCAGGTGGGTCATGGTGTTCGAGCACATTTCAAAATAATGCTAGTTCAAAAGGCCACCAAAGTGCATATTTTGTAATCGATCCTTCTGATATGCACTCAGCTGATCATACCACGGCAAAACTACAAACCACTTACACCGCCTTCCGAGCTTTTCACCTGGTGCTCTACTTCTCTTCTAACCTCCCTATAACACAAAATAATATATTATTTGTATCAATTATAAATTAGTCCCATTTGTACTTATACACCTAGTTGTAGACAGTAATCACTACAAATAATAATCGTTGCACACACACTATCACAGTAATCACTATACATAGTAATTGATATCACAGTAATTGCTATACATAGTAATACCTATCACAGTAAATCATTCACAGTAATTGCTATCACAGTAATCGCTATAACAATAATCACTATTCATAGTAATCGCTATCATAGTAATACCTATCACAGTAAATCATGACAGACAAGACCGATTTACGTACCTTTGTCACAATTTTCTCCTCTTCATCCCCTCCCTTCATCCTCTGCCTTTCTTGTTGCTCTGCCATATCCCACTGCTTTTCTACTTCTTCCATCCTTCGCTCCATCGCCTCCCTCCTCTGCTTTTTAATTTCTTTCTTCCTTTCCCTTTCCTTATCTTTCTCCTCATGTTTTTTCCTTTTCCTTACCTTCTCTTCCTCCTCCTGCTTCTTCCTTTCTCTTTCCTTATCTTTCCCATCCTCCCTTTCCTTCTTTTGCCTTTCCTTCTCTTCCTCGTCCTCCTTCTCCTTCTTTACTTCTTCCTTCCTTTTTCTTTCATTCTCTTCCTCCTCTTGCTTTTTCCTTTCCCTTTCCTTCTCTTCATCTTCCTGCTTTTTCTTTTCCCTTTCCTTCTCTTCCTCGTCCTCTTTCTCCTTCCTTTGCCTTTCATTCTCTTCCTTGTCCATCTTCTCATTCCTTTGCCTTTCCTTCTCTTCCTCATCTTCCTTCTCCTTCCTTTGCCTTTCCTTCTCTTCCTCATCATGATGCTTCTTCTTTTGCCTTTCATCTCCCATTTTCATCATTTGCCTTTCCTTCTCTTCTTTCTCCTTCAATTGCCTTTCCCTCTCCTCCTTCTCCTTATTCTTTTTTTTGCCTTTCCCTCTCCTTCGCCTCCTTCTTCATTTGCTTTATCCTCCTTTGCTTTTCAAAATATTCCTACTTCATCAGTTGCCTTTCCTTCTCTTCATCCTCCTTCTTCTTCTTCAATTGCCTTTCCCTCTCCTCCTCATTCTTTTTCTGTCTTTCCCTCTCCTCCTCCTCCTTATTTTTTTTTGCCTTTCATTCTCCTTTTTCTTCTTTCTTTGCCTTTTCCTCTCCTCTGCCTTCTTTCTTTGTTTTTGCTTTTCATTCACCTCCTTCTTCCTTTGCTTTTCCTTCTCTTCATCATCCTTCTTCTTCATCTTTAGTTCTTCCTTATTCTTCCTTTGCTCTTCAGCCTCAATATCTGATGGATAATTATCCACATAATACAATTCCAATGCTTTCTCTCTGTCTTTATCATTCTCAATCTTCATTATATTTTGATACCTTTCATAACGCTCATATAGATAGGACTGACAGATAACTTCTCCAATATTCATCTCATAGAACGAAGGGTTATTTCTTGTTTGACGAGCTGTAGACATTGCTAACCTGCACAACACATAAATTCAACCGCATCATTATACGTTACAACCGCCTCCCCAAGTATATAATAATACAAATTATCCCATTCATTAAACAATCACCAACATTACAAATCATCGCAATATTTGGCTCCATAAGTAAACATCATTATAAGATTTAACAAACTTAAGTACAAATCGAGGTAACTTCATAAATACACATCGCTAGTACTTTAAATGTATAAATAGTTGCTGCTTCAAACTTACAAATCATTGTATAAATCACAACCTTCGTACATATCATTGTAACGTTTGGCTTCATATGTATACATTGTTGAACAATTTATCAAAACTAAGTACAAATTGTGGTAGTTTCATTAAATCATTACTGCTTCAAATGTATAAATCATTCATGCTTCAAACGTACAAATCTTTGTAGAAAATTAGCCATCATAAGTACATATCGTTGAAATATTTGGCCTTCATAAGAACAAATCGTGCTAACTGTTTTTTGATGCTCAGAAGGTGGATAGGTACAAATCAATTTGTTTCAGTATGAAAATACGTGTTATTTAACATAAAGACGGCCACCCAGTTGTAAGATTTAGCATTCAGATTTACAAATCAATTTGTTTGCATAACGAAACCTTACATGAAACTTACTTAAATGATAGAAGTTTTGGTAATCCGACAATAGAGGAGAAACACCCAGAAAGGAGACACAACCGATGGTGGCAACGATGTTGCCACTATGCAGACGACGACAAAGGATGCTCTGACGGCATTAGACGATGTCAAAGGGTGCTCCGACGGCAGCAAACGAAGGTAAAGGTTGCTCCAGTGGCAGAAGACAACGACAAAGGAGGGTCCGATGACAGCAAACAACGACAAAAGAGGTTCGATGATAGCAGACGTCGACAAAGGAGGGTCCGGTGGTAGCAGACAATGACAAAAGGTGCGTCGTCAAAGGGAGCTTCTGTTACAACAGAAGTTGCAAAAGTTTACCGTTTCGGGCAAAAACAGAATGTTTGGACTATTTTAAGAGTTAAGATCATCCTCTCTTTTCTGAATAAAAAACAAATTGGTCCTTTTCTCAAACTGACGTTTCACTTTTCTAGATGAAGGGCATTTTTGTCCTTTTCTCAAACCGATGCTTCACTTTTCTAGATGGAGGGCATTTTTATCCTTTTCTCGAACCGTTGTTTCATGGCGAGCATAGTAGGAAAGGATAATTAAGTCTTTGCAACCGCACCATATTCTGATGCTAAGTGATGTTGACACCCATGGGGATACGAGCCCCATGTGCTTATATACGTGGCGTTCATTCGGACCCCCGAACACTAGATGTAGCTAACGTCCATCTTCGGGGGAGAACATATAACATGCTTTGCTTGATAGATGCATGACTCTAGAATCCTATCTGATATAGTTTTTGTTTTATAGTGAGATTATTTTATGGATTATGGATTATGACTTTATTTCATACATTCATGCTATAAGTAGAAGTCTGAAAAACCCTTTTTTGAACAATGCATTATATTGAGGTTTCTCAGAACTCTCTCTCTTTCTATTTATCCCTTCTCTCTCTAGTCATCCCCTCTCTCTCTCTCTTCTCTATCATGATTCTCTATGTTATCTCTCTTTCTCTGAAGGTTCTTGGTTCACTTAAGGTTTAGACCCTCAAAAGTTGGTTGTTTAACCCTCTCATGAGTTTGAGCTCCTACAATACCCTTGATTGTGCATTTTTGCTTCTCCTATGAGTCTAGCAGCATCTCCATATTGCCAGATCATGTCTTTGAGTTTTAAAACATGAAAAACTCTTTCTCAACCTGCTATATACCTCCAAGGTATTCCTATAGCCTCCTCATAGCCGTGAAACAAGTTTTATTATTTTTCTAGAACTCGAAATCCAAAATTGTATCTTGTCGGGTAAAAATACTCTATTTTCTTAAACAAGTAACCCTTGATTGTCAACATAATTTTTCGCTGTTTAAAACTTATAGAAAACTCTTACACACATTTCTAGGTAACCATAGAACTCTTGAGCAAGGTCATTTCAGCTCTAAACGAAAACCCTTACTTTCATGCTTACCAAACCCAAATTGCACCTACTCAATTAGTTGTTTGACCATGTTTTTTACTGTTTCACCTTTATCTGTAACCATGAGAAACCTTAAACCACTTTCTGATCGTGCTCAGTAAGGTTCAACACCCCTGACACATGTATCATATGTCCCACGATCCAAAAAAATCACAAGTTCGATCCTCTTGAGTTTGTTGGGCTCAAATTGCAATATTTATCCATTGTGAACCTGAACTTACCTTCTAGTCTCTCTTTCGAGCTTTCTGCATTGGATATCCTGAAAGTTTTAACACATTAGTATTAGAGCAGTTGTCGCCTTCCAACATTGATAAGATGGAAGAAATTTGTAAGCATGCAGAATAGACTTGGGCGATTGCCGAACAAATGCAAACTAAACTTTTTCGATAACGTCAAGCAAGCATGAAACAAGGCAGCCACTTAAAGCATATTGAGTGATCGATTGCAGACCTCGTGGATCGTATTGAGGCCCTTCTGCTCAACACATCAAGACAACCAAGTAACTAGGGCTTCACTTTTGTCAGTGGATGCATGGAGGACTCGAATAAATCGATTCTCAGTGTGCCACTTGATGTGATCCCAAATTTTGCAGACCCAGATCCAACTCTTAAGGTCCAGAAAGTTCAAATGAAGATAATATGGATCCATTATCTAAGCTTCACTTGTTGCAAGCCATGCCACCTAAGCTATGCAGCCACTTTATCAAAGCAATCACCTCACCATGTGGGACCCCCTTGGATGCCCCTATCATTTATGGCAAGTGGGACCCACCTTGTGTGCCCCCTCTAGAAGCATCCAAGGGAGCATATGGGCCCCACATCTTGGCGTTACTCAAGGGACTTAACTTCCTCCAAGGAAGTCGCAAGACCCTTGGAGTGCCTTCCTTGTTAATCCCAAGTAGGGCCTTATGATTTGGTCTTCTTAAATGTTTAGGAAGAGTTTTTTTGCCTATGTTTTGTTTAGTTATTCATATTTTGATTTTAATAGGTCTTGTTATTTGTATTTTGATTTTATCAGGCATTGTTATTTGTATTTTGATTTTAATTAAGCCTTGTAATTGGTTATACTATTATGGAGCTTCCCTTGATTTTAATTAAGACTTGTAATTGGTTATGCTATTATGTGAGCCACATGCACTCGTGTCAAGAGTTTTTTATGCATCTCTCTGAATTTGTACCTAGTCTAAACTTGTAAAATTAACCCTAACACTCCTACATATCCTTAACCTACCATCAAAAAATTGGATTCTAATTTTTTCTCATTAAAGAGAATTAAATCCGACATTGGAACCTGTTTTGCTCAAAACCCATTTCAGAAACAGACTTGATCCAAACTCGTGTCTTTAATTTGCTGAATTTTAATTCCTAAACCAAACCAACCAGACTTTCAAAATTTACCCAAACCTTCTCTAGATTTTTCCTAGCCTAACTCTAATTTATGTGATTTTTTTTGTTTTTATTATGAGAGAAGCAATTCATTCTCTTAGGGTCTCTCAGAAACCGAACAAAATCCAGTTCTCAAATAAACTCAAAACTTTCCATAGTTTTCTCTTTAACCCCGAGTCCCTTGAACCTAATATTTTAACCCAAGCATCCTTGACGTGTCCTAAGCCTTCTCATATTTTTATAGCATTTATAGTGTTGTATTTTAGGAGAACCCAATTTTCTTTAAATCCTGCTTGATCTTAATTTGAACATGTGAACAAAACTTGAACTTTGACTTGACCAAACTTAACCCAAACCCACCTAACACTTAAAAGTGAATCTAGGCCCACTGGAACACATCAACTGGTATCAGATCAACGTTGCTATGGCACCCAAGAAACCCCAAGATCAAAGCTCTGAGTTAACTCATGACGCCTTCACCCAATTTGTGGTGGGCACCTCTTTAAAAATCAATGGTGTCAAAACCTGAATGACCATCTTAGAGACTAGCATAGCAACCCTAAAAGAGATAGTCCAATAAATCTATACCACCATCCAAGGCGCCACCCAACGCTTGCAATTCAACATCAGAGGCAATGGCAGCAAAAATCATGGGGAGCATGATAAAGATGAACGAGAAGAAGAAAGGGCACATGACTATTTTCAAATAGTGACTGGAAGATCAAGGATTCAGATCCTGAAACCGCAACTTTGACCTCTCCCTTTCGCATCCCGTGAAGATCCCTTCTCCTATTTTTTAGAGAAAAATTCCCATGATGGGTTGTATAAGTCCAAACAGTACTATGTAAATCAAGGAATTCTCTGCGATAATAGGTTAAGATGTGTCGTTGCTCACCTCAAAGGTGAAACAATCTAATGGTATCATTGGCGTGAGCAACGCTACGAAACACCGTCCTTGATAGAGTTCAAAAGAGAACTCTTGAAAAGTTTTAGACTCTCTCCATATACGAACCATGATATGGAGATAAAAAATCTGAAGAAAAAAGGATCCATCAAAGAGTACCAAGTCGAGTTCGAGGACTTGTGCACCATATGTGGTGATTGATCCAAACCCACCTTGATAGGAACATTCATGGGAGGTCTAAAAAAAGATATATGTATCGAGCTCATGGCTCTAGACCACCAAACCTTGGAGGAGTGTTTTGTGAAAACACGAATCATGAAAGAAAGGTGAAAAAAATCCAGCCACATAAAGCGGCCTACTCAACCACCTGATAGGCCAGGATCTCGTATCCTAGTCAAGGAGGAGGGTGCCAAAATCAAATTCAGACCCACCGTTAAAATCAAATTTGTTAGTAGATCCTAAATGGTGGAGCAACGTAACTGTAATGCTCCAAAATTTTAAACAAAAAAATATAGCGAATATTTTTTTATGCAAGGCCTTATCGATGGTAATGCTCCAACCGTGCTAAGCACTAGGGGGCCTGCTTGTAAAACCCATGATTTTTTTACTATTTTATGGAAAATAAATATGGACTTAATGTTAAAATATTGTTTGAATTTTATGTTGAAATTTTATTTTGAATTGGGTTTTAATTTTTTTAAAATTGAATTTAATCTGGATTTAAGTTGGATTTAATTTTAGAGTTTATTGCAAATTGAATTTGAGTTTCAATTTAGTTTCAATTTGAATTGAGTGTGCATTTGAAATTGGAGTTTTATTTGAAATTTTAAATTCAGATTTTTGATTTAATTGAATTTACATGTTAAATTGAATCATAATTTAAGGGTAAAATTGAATTTAAATTAAAAGCTAATTTGGATTTAAATTATAATTAGAACTTAATTCGAGTAAAATTTAATGTGAATTTGAATTTTATTTGGATATGAATTTTTAATTTGGGTATGGATATGGATGTGATGTAGCTTACTTAATTTGAGTTGGATCTCACTTAGATTTTAAACCCAAAAGGAAAATCCATATGGGATTTAATTTAAGTAACATAGTGGACTAAAAAATTGGAACTCAGTCACAATTAATAAAATTGTAGGAGTCCAATAGGGTGGGACGTCCCCTCATGTGAGCCTAACCTAAGTGGAAACTCCTAGATTGTAAAAAAAAATATGGAAATTTTAAGAAAAACCCTACATGAATCCAAAGTCAATAGAAAATTAAAATAAAAAAAATAGGCTGCTTGGTAATAGAGATCTAATTAGATATTTATTTAGGTTTCGGTAAATAGAAAGCGGCAACCCTAGGGTGGGACATCCCACCCTAGTTGGCCCTCTTTGGTAGCTGGACTTCTACATTTCAAAAAAAATAAATAAGAATTCAAAACCCTTTAGGAACCCATGTAAGAAAAGAAAGTTAATGGTTCCCAAAAATTTGAATATGCTTAGACTAAGGTAGCTTAAGGTTTTAAAACTTAGTTTTGGCAAGTTGGGGATTCAAGATGGGACGCCCCTCTTAGTGGGCTCTCTTGAATAGGAGGGAGTCCATGGACTCCCATATGAGCAATGTAGGTGGGACGCCTACATTGCCATATTAAACAAAAACGAAAAGAAAAGAAGAGAAAGATAGCAATAAACTCATAAAATATTAAGTAGATCAAGGATTTTTTTAAAATAGAAATTAGAAAGTTGTAGGCTGAAAATGGGTGAGAGAACAAGGAAGTAAATAATACTTATTGTGACTTAGAAAATCCCAATAAACTTATAAAAGGGGGCGGCACTCCCCCATAGCCTCTCTCTCTTTAGAATTTTCAATATTTTTCCAAGTTCTCTCTCTCTCTCTCTCCCAAATTCGGTTTGACCTCTCCCTTGTTCTTTATTCTTCTCTCAAGGGTGTCGACCTCCATTATGGTGGAGGTGTTGTTGTGAAGGAGAAAGATCAGCCATAGAATCCGGCCGGCCCGTTCAAGTTGCATACCCGTGCACTTTGGAGTTCGATTTTGGTTTTTCAGCTTTTATGAGGTAGGGTTTCTAAAACTCAAATGTGTAGGCTAGGATTGGTATGCATGAACATACTACAGGGTTTCAAACTGATAATTTGAATTTCATCAGTCATAAATCCCTTATGACTGATACAAGTTTGGGAATACGAGGATCTGAAATTAGTTTTGAGAAAAATACTTATTTCAGTGAAAAAAAGAGATTTCTCAAAAACGATTTCAAGTAATATGATATACATGTGTAATAGTCAATAAGCCATATTGAATCTGAACCGTATTAGTCCTTAACGAAGTTAGGACTAATCAGTTTATGGTTAAAAAAAACATTTTCTTGACAAATCCCCAAAAAATGGTGTTTTTGAAATTCATTTTCGAATTTGATTTTAGCGACTGATCCAAAATCATGGATTTTTTATTAAAACTGGTTTAGATCAGTCCCTGACTAAGCAAGGACTGATCGACACTTTGAAATATATAAATAAATATATATAAATATATAAATATATAAATAAATAAATAAATAATATATATATATATAATTTTAAAAGGGATGATTTTTATGAAAGCTCAAGGGTTTCCCAAAAATGGTTTCGAAAAACTGATCCAGAAGTGGATCAATTTTGAAACGCCAAAAAAATTGGGTCATGTCAGTCCATAATAGCACATGGACCGATTGATATTGAGGTTGGGTGAAATTGGTTTTGAAAATAATAATAAAATAGGAGAAAATATATCAATTTCATTTTAAAAGGGACGATTTTTATGAAAGCTCAAGGGTTTCCCAAAAAAATGGTTTCAAAAAACCGATCCAGAAGCGGAACAATTGTGAAATGCCAAAAACATAGGGTCAGTCCATAATAGCACATGGGCTGATTGATATTGAGGTTGGGTGAAATTGGTTTTGAAAATAATAATAAAAATAAGGGGAAATGCCTATAGGGAAGCTTGTATGTTCTTGGAATTGCTCATTTTAATTTTTGAAATCAACACATGCATCACGTTGTATATTCGATTTGAAACTAATACTTAGGTCTGCCGTTGTGTGTTAATATTTGTTGATATGAATTCGTAATTAGATATTGATTTATTAGAATAAATGAGTGAATCTGGGTAAATCAGGTAACACGAGGAGTAAACGGCTCATGTTTTTAATTTCAGCATGAACATGCATTGATTATTCATAGTTATTTGTGATTGAATCATGTCTGAGCACGTAAAATTTCATGCATATGAGTCATGTTAATTTTAATATTCATTTAGCATGCATTTTTATGTTTTTGAACTATATATTGAAACTGGGTTTGTAAATGAGACATAATTTATTTTCATGTGAGGCTCGTAACTCCCAAACCACGAACCCAAAGACCCCCAAATTTCTTGGGGGTCTTCTATATATATAGAAGAAGTCCTAGAAGGAAAATGGGGCCTAGAGGTGGAACGTTTTGTGAGCTACTCCCACCACAAACCAAGACCACAAATTTGTTTGGGTTTGCGAGACTGTTTTGAACGCAACTCGATGTCTTATTTTTAATTCTCAGTATACACAAAATTAGGGGACAAAATTTTTACACGTGGTAAAAATTCTGGAATTTATCTCTGTACCTATAATTCTTAGAATTTCACGTAAGTTCTGTAATTTTTTGTAAATTATAGAAAACATGTTTTGTAAAAAAAAATTTAAACAGGTTGTTCTCGAAATTTTGAGATTTTTTACACTGAATTTTGAGACAAGGTTTGAGGCATCTGAACTAACATATATGGTTAATAAAAATTTGGATTTTTCTGGTCTGATTAGAGTATAGGGACCGAACCTTTCTGGCGGTCCAACTTCGAGAACAGGTTCAGTCCTGTGCAGTTGGGAATTGAACACCCTTCGATAAATCATTTGTAACTCCCAAACTACGAGGAGTTTTTACATACGGATTGCGGGAGTTGAAAGGAGGATTGGTATGGGTACCTCTGACAGAAAATTAAGACTTGAACTCGATCTGTACTCTACAAGGTATCTATTGTAACAAGAGTGTATTTCCTGCTCAACAAGACCCTTAGTCGGGGAGGAGCCCGTTGGTTGTACTAAGTGTATGCTTCTGAATATGATATATTGAATGCCGTTACGAAAGCTGACATGTTATTTACAGTGGGAAATATAATTGAATGTTATAAAATTGTGTTGATGTACATATCAAAGTTTTGACAATACATGTCACAAGATATTTTGTTAATGCATGCCAATAACTGATGTTAATATGTACCACTGAAATGTGCGAATGTATGTCATTGAATTATGTAATGCATGACTGTTAATGATGGTATGTGCTGATGTGAATGTATGGTATGAGTTATGTTCAATGCTTGAAATGTTTGATAAGCCATTGCGTAATGTGAAATATATGAATGAATATAAATGTTTTATGATGTGTATGGTTGGCATGTATATTAAAAAGGCATTGATATCATGCATCAGTGTGCCCGAAATGGAGACATGTAACCTCGAGATAGGTTAATTGTGTTTGTGCATGAAAGATTAGAATTAATGTAATAAAAAGATCAAATGTGAATATTATTTCTATTGATGCTTACAATAAGAGTGCGAGCAATACTTTTGACTCTGTAGAATTTTGTTTAAAGCATGAAAGGTTGCTTCTTTCTAACCACAGAGATATGAGAAATCTCCATCGTAGCTGCGAGGTATGTAACTCACGAGTGCTCTCTCTCGACATGGCTGTCCCTCACCTAGAACTGGTGACTAGCGTCTAGTTAGGGTTAAGATACAACTTTTTTGAATATACCCCTCATGAGCCGTTGTCCTGATCCATGTAAATCATATGTTAGTTCCCACAGAGCTAAGAATAAAAAAATGTATATGCACTAGTTTAGACATTGCATGCATCACTTAAAAAAGAAAACCTAAATAAAAGAAGTTAAAGTCACCCATGCATGATAGAATTACTTATTTTGTGTTGGTAAGTACATATATTATTTAACTCGTGCATAATTCGGATAGTTGCTTCTGAATCAAATTGTGGTTTGTGTTAGTACTCAAAATCATGTCATGCATGCCTAACTGCTTAGTTAATTGCTTATAGTTGAATGAATGTATGCGTCATGTATATTTGATTATGTTTACATGTATTATGTTTTAGTATTCTCTACTGAGACTCGATGACTCTGACCCTAATGATTACATGTAGGTACTGATTGAGGAGCCCTACGATGACATGATGTTGCAGTGGGTCAAGAGTCGATATTTTCTTTTCTCTGCAACTCTTTTGAATAAAGATATTTTGTTTATGATGGTCTCTAAAAGACTGATATTATTTTTTATTTGATGAGACTGAATTAAATTTGTTTATGAGTGTTATTCACAATTTACTTCAGTTGTAATGATTGACCGATCTGTAACTCGCCTAATCTGTTTAACCGATTTGTATCAAGGATTTTCACAGTAATTTTAAAATTATTTAAAAAAGGTTTTTTTAATAGACATCTTTATCAAAACCTGTTCTAAGAGGCTATTAAATGATGGTGCACGTGCAAACTGACTCCTTAGAGCTACACTACTTGTGAGCAAGCACTAGTGTATATTAGCCACTAGAACTAAGTTCGCGAAAGAAACAACCAAAGACAATAACCCTTTATCAAGAAAACACAAATACAACAAAAACATTCATTTTGGTTTTGGTTAGAATTCTGAGAATGTTAAAAGTATTTCAACTCAGCATGGGACTATATCCATTTCTCATATTAAACTTGGGTCCAGGTCCAAACCATAAATCGGTTCTAACTTAGGAATATGAATCTAAGATATAACAAAGACAATACAATTTATGAACCAACTTAAACCATTTATCAATCAAATGAATTGTTTGTAAATAGTGCAATCGCTCCAGCTCATTACCTGAATGGTTATGGTATAAGGGTCAGACTCATCAAGTCTCAATAGAAACACAATAATAATGCATGTATATACAAAACCATGCATAAATGAAAACATACATTCTTTTAGAACATGTGCAATGCAATCATCATATCATAATGCATTCCAATGAACAACTATAACAATTAAATTCATACATTATATAACAGATCAAGAACATATCCATGATTATGCATTTGCATTATTAGGGCATGTTTTCAATACAAGTTAAAACAAAATTAGTTTGCTCAATTGTAAGGCTTTTGTTTCTTTCTACTACTCCTATAAGCATGCACATGATAAGTCATCAAATTAGAGAAGACTACCCTAGTGTTTATTATGTTATGTATTTTAGTTTTCTCAAGTGACTTACTGAAATAGATCCACTGAGGGTAGTCTGTGACCGAGAGAGAACCCACCAGTGGTAGCAAATAGGATGCATCATATTACTTCTGCAGGCTACCTATGACATATTGTTTGTTCGACCCCTTAACTCTGAGGACAAGAGACCAAGTGAGATGCCTAGCTCTAAAGAAACCCAGACTAAATGGGTTATCGAGTGTTTTTATAAAACAGCTCATTATATTTCGTCACATGTTCCTTTTTCATTAAGCACTCCACGACTCAATAGCCCAAGTACCCATCCAGGGTAAATTTCTACAGTGCTTCTCATGGCATGAGCATCATACTCCCGCATACTGCCTTGAGGTAGTTCCACAGTTTATTAGCTCATTTATGTTGATAACCTATTTAGTATACCTTTTCCTATATCTTCTTAGTATGTTTATGTTATGTGTGTACGTATATCCGTTGTATACTTTGCTGCTTTTTTAACACCCCATTGTTTCTTTTCAACCACTTGTTCATTCATGAGCGATCCTGTGTGCATGCATATTTTTCATGCCTTATAGCACATTATCATTACATGCCATACAACATATTCATGCACTTATGACACCATATTGGTTTTTTTAAACCACAGGTTTATTTATGAGTATCCATATGTGCATGCATATTTTTTGTCTTATAGCGCATCATAACATCATATAACATTGTGATGTATATTATAACATCATATTTCATATCAAAACATCATGTTGTACATTAATACATCATGTTGCACATTATAACTTTATGACAAAAATTTACAACATAATATTCAAAAGATGTTCACAAATGATGACATAATCACACTGCCTCAATAAACCCACATAATGTACATGAGTATGTCATAAGTCTATCTGGTTCACTTTTGAAATCATATCATGTTCATTTGGCTCACTTTTGCAACCATGATATGCATGCAAATACAATTCCCCAATTTAGGACTATTAATGCAAAATTTACCCATCAATATAAATTCTGTCGTAATTCATCCAGAACGATTTAGGCTATTAGATTTTCACATATGTTACAAGCATACATGCAACAAACCAAAACTTATCTCATTACAAAATAAGAATTAAAAATTCTGTAAGTACAAACTATTTTCTATTTACAAAACAGTCGTATCCAATTCAGCTTTTTCAATAAAAAATCAGTCATAAATTATACAAAACAAATTAAATATTGAGATTTTTACTGTGGGTGTCTTGATATTATCTAACTCAAGTTTACAAAAACCCAAAGTTAAATTCGATTTTAGCAGAGAGCTAAAAATCATGTAATATCTGATATTTCTATTATTTGACAGAACATGTTTAAGGAAATCACAGATTCTAGAGCAATTTACCTAATTTTTCATTTTTAAACCATAAGGAATCAACCTCAAAATTTTAAACCGTGTGTTCTTCCATATCCAAACTAATATACCTTAAAATCTCATTAACAAATTTTGAGTATTCTGGGAAATATAATTAGTACAAAGTTTTTTGTCTCCACAAAATCCCTGTTAGGATATGAGTCCTACATCGACTTATAGAAGGCATATCTCCCAATTTATGACTTATTTGAGTCTGAGATTTGAATTGGGATCACTTCTATATGTCTAAAAATTCTTATAATTTTACAAGATTTATGGGTTTATGGTTTTGAAAAACTAGATTTATCATTAATACTAGTTAGATCAAAATACATAGAACATGCAATTTTTAAAGAATTAACAAGAACTTCATGACATCAAGAAAATACAACAAATAATTTTGATTCTTTAAGAACACATCAAATTCATGCATATAAACATTTAAGCATGTTGTAAATACAAAAATATAACATCATGAATCAAACACAAGATCCAACATTTTTTTATATGAGAACACATTTTTATAAAAGTCAATTTTTGAAAAATTATTTTGACTTTTAAAACCTTCACGCACTACACCATATCAGTTCCTACATGTATTTAGGTTGATATGTATACATGTATTTAGGTTGATATGTATACTGGTATGCATCTAGGGATTATCCTACGACATGCTCATGTATTCTAGCCCCGTACACATGTACAAAGTTGTGATATACCTACCTCAAAATTGACAAATCTACCATAAGCTCTTCTAAAATCGTATTCACCAATGATTTTCTTCTACGTGTGCACCACCAATGATGTAGCCACACCAACATTCAAAGGAGATCTTTTCTGAGGTAGGGCATGAGGGAGTAAGAAGGAAGAGGAAGAGAGAGATACATGAAAATAAAAGAAGGAAATAAAAGAATAGGGAAAACTAGGGGGCATGTGATTGGAAGGAGGTATGAATGCCTCCTTAAATGGGTTTTCTAAGTGTCGCCAATTTGATTAAAAAATCTCCCTAAGCTCATCTCATTTGAATTTCATTTACCTTACACTTCAATTCCATGAACCCTAGCTAATTAGAATTCCTACATGAAATAGGAAACAATTAAGCTTAATGCCTAAGCTAAGTAGGTGAATTTGAAAAGTAGGTGGAGACGTCCCACCCTATGGATCTATTTACCAAATTAAATCTCAAATTAACTCCTAATTGAAATTCATACCCAAATTAAAACCAAATCCAAATTAAAATTAAATATCAAATTGAAATTAAATCTCAAATTGAGATTCAAACCAAATTGAGATTTAAACTCAAATTGAAATTCAAATTAAATCAGAATTAAAATTCAGACCAAATTTAAGACATAAAGTTCATCTTTATTTATTATGAAAATTCTTAGGTGTTACATCATTCCTCCCCTTAAAGAATGATAGCTTTGAGTGGACCGACAAAGCCACTGATGCTTTTGAGAGGTTGAAGGAAGCCATGTATCAAGATTTCGTTTTCGCCTTGCTGGATTTTTCTAAAGTTTTTGTGGTAGAGACAAATGCATGTAACAATGGGGTAAGTGTTGTCCTCTCGCAAGATGAACACCCCCATTGCATTCATGAGCAAGTCCTTGCCCAACCTAAGTCGTGCATTGTTTACCTATGATAAGGAGATGAATGCTACGATTCTTGGGATGGAGAAGTAGCGTCCACCTCCTTGGGTGCAAGTTCATTGTGTAGATCGACCACCAAAGCCTAAATACTTGCTAGGGCAACGTATCACCACTGTCAACCAATAAAGATGGATCACAAAGCTTATGGGGTATGACATTGAGATCCAATACAAGAAGGGCATAGAGAACAAAGAGATTGATGTACTTTTCTGATGATTGGAGGACACACCACACCATTTATCACTATTGCATGTGATGTATGGAGTAAGGCATGTAATGCTCAAACAGACCATAGTGAAATACATATGATTGTGTGTGAGTGGGGTAGGAACTCGGATAGTCACTCTAATCACACAGTTAGAGGTATGATCTTATTCTACAAAGGACAAATTTACCTATCATCGGAAAGTGACGTGATCCGGGCTCTATTGCATGAGGTGTATGACATGCCTAGTGATGGATATGAGGTAGTGTCCAAAATGTATGAGTGGGTGAAAGCCCTCTTCTATTGGCCGGGCATGAAGGCATGTGTCTGTGAATATGCACATCGGTGCGTAGTTTGCCAAGCAAATAAGTATGAGGCGATGAAATTGCTCAGGTTACTACGGCCATTGCCGATCCTCGAGTGAGCATGGCAAAATATTTTTATGGACTTCGTGGAAGCCTTGCCCTTACGTGAGCAAATAGAGGTCATTATGATAGTGGTGGACACATTTTTTAAGTATGCTCACTTCATCATATTGTCACAAGAGTACTCCACCAAGTTGATAGCTGAACAATTATAGTCATGTGGTAAAGTTCCACGGGATGCCGCAGAACATTGTGAGCGATTAGAACTCAATCTTCTTGAGTCAATTTTTGACCACATACTTTCAACTTAGTAGAACAAAGTTGAACTATAATACCACTCACCACCCTCAAACAGAGATTGTAAACAAAGCGGTAGAGACCTACCTCTTATGTTTCATAGGAGACTGTCTAAACAAGTGATACCACTTCTTTCCATAGGTAGAGTACTCCTAAAACACAAGTTATCACTCATCTATAGAGATAACTCTGTTTGAGGTGTTATACGGGTTTCCTCCTCCATTAGTAGCTGCATACAGCACAAGTTGCATCTCTTGAGGTAGATCATGCTCTAAGAGGGCAAAGATGTGATTCTCACTAAGTTGAAACAGATCATGAAGGACCAATAGCGCATAAAACAGATCTATAACAAGAGTTCAAGGTAGGAGATTGGGTGTGGCTGAAATGCAGGCCCAGAGGATAGAAGACTCTCTTAAACCAAGACTACTACAAGCTCTTGCCCAAGTACTACAAACCATACTGAGTTGATGAACGGATAGGAAAACTAGCCTACTGTTTGGCACTCCTTAAAGAGGTGAAGATCCATACCATCTTCCACATATCTTTCCTCAAACCGTTCCATAGTGAGTCTTTAATGGTTGTGGATGTGCCCCATGATGAAGACGGTATGCCCTAGCCCACTGCCAGTGCACGAGTAGCATTTTATTGTTATTCATCATGGAGAAATTATGTCCAAGAGAACAGTATGCATGTCTCTGCATAAACATGCGATGACCTGCAATCCTTTGAGCAACTTCTCTCCCTTCTTTGTTTGCTTCACTTTTCTTGAACAACCGATACTTTAGTGTAACTCACAGTTGGGCCAACTTGAGACATGATCTGAATCTGTGTAAGCACATTGAGTTTCAGTTATTTCATTCTCTGAAATTTTGCCTGCTTTGCTTTCAGTGATTGATTTTATTGGATGTTTGGAATAGTCGTTTCTTTTCTATCATCAAATTAATCAAATGCGACTTGTTCAGCAGACCAACTATGATAAATGTGATAAATGTTAATCAAATTGATTTTGTTAGATGCGAGATATTGCATATGATCCTATTGCATTAAAACTTGGTCAAGTGCGGTGGGATGCCTTAAAACAGGGTTAGAGGAAAAATCAAAGGGGTTTCCTGCAAGGCTATTGAGAGTGATATACATCAGAATTAGATGGCCATTTTCATGCGTTGGACTGCATATCTAAAAACACCATGGAAAAAACAGTGATACTGATAGGCACTCAACCTATGTATTAATGGCGTCGAGGAATGCACATCAGAATTAGATGGTTTGTTTCATGTGTTGGACTGCATTACTGAAAGTACATTTATGGAAAAAAAAATCATAGCTGATATGCACGTAACCTACTTATTAATGATATTGACAGTTCTGCAACAATGTGAATGAAGCTCTTCATGACTTGTGGCTAAATCTTTGTTGAACCAAGCATGAATCCTATGAACTGATTTTATTAGCAAACTAGACATCAGCCCGTCCATATATCCAGGCTCTATAAGACAACTGAAATGATAAAAATATTTGATATCAAATTCTTTTATCAAGATTGGAAGTAAAATAATTTGAACTACAAACATAAAGAAATATACCAATAGATGTAAGTTTTTATTTACAAAATAAAAAACAACCTAATGTTCTTAAGTGTCAAAACTTTCATATTTTAAAAAAAAATCAACACACAGACTTTCCTCCACATGAGAAACCTCGAGGGAACCGCTTACCTCAAGGAGAACAGTGGAATAGAGAGCACACCCCTGCTTGAGGAAGCTCGATAGATGCATTGTGTTGCACAAGTTTGTAATGTCCATGACTTACGAGCTAGATTTGTCCTTGTCCGATTACAGTGCAGTCATATTGAAATGGGGAAGCCATTGCCACCGAAAAAGGAATTTTAAGTTTGGATTTTGGTGGATGTGTTTGCCTAGTTTCAAAGAACTGGTGGCGAGGATGTCCAGGGGACTTGGTCCAGGCTTGTCCAGAAGCTGAAAATGGTTAGGTGCAGACCAGAACGTGTACCATTTTGAAGACACCATCAAATGGGAAGAATTCCTGCTTGAGCTGCATAGGCTGCAAAAGGAATCTAATAACATGGAGGGCCGGTGATCTAGAATTGTCAAATTAACAACACAACAGCTTTGATCCGTGAATCCAGAGTGAGAGGGGAGTTTAAATTGAAAGTAGACGACAAGGATTCATTGGCGCAATCATGAATATCAGAACCCCAAAATTCTTGCATTTTAGCGCTATAAATAGAAGACGAATCAATCATTTCCCCTTCATTAGGATTAAAGGGACTGTTGTCAAGGGTGATGAAGCATCTCATCCATCGCTCACTCTTCTCAAAAATTGTTTTGTGGGGCCAACTGATTCTGTAGTCATGTTCTTTAAGCCAACCTTTCTCAACCTTGTCGGAGCATCAAGCTTCAGATTTAGAGAGTCCTTTCGGTGTAGGAGAGTCAAAATCAGCTCTCTGAATGCTGGCTAGAGGGAAAGCGCCAGTACCCTGAAAGTTTTCTCTTGAAGTTTTCAAGTGGTTTTGATTGTTGCCTGTAAATATGAATTGTTAGATCTCTTGGATGAGTTCAACCAGAATGGCTGTCTCTTAATGAAATCAATAGGTCATCATTCATTCTTATTCCCAAAGATTCATAGGCTGAAGGTATCAACAGATTTAGACCCGTCTCCTTCTTAGGGATTATCCACAAGATCTTGGCCACCATTCAGTCGTACACAGCAAAGACCAAGTGTTTATGCTGAAGGTGCACCTTGAATAAAGCTTTTGGTGCAGATTGATCCAGTACCAGGAAACTCCAGTTGAATCTGAATCCAGACAATCTTCGAATAATAATGTCCGTATCCCACCCCTTTATGTCCCTGCTACGATACAGGAAGAATTACTACATTGGGGAGAGAGGGTGGATGCTGAGGCTACAAAGAGTGGTCATTAATTAATAATTTGCAGAAAATACAAACAAATTTATTTGACGTGGCAACGCTGGGAATTCTGATTAGACTGGATCAGATAAATTCCTGGAATACTAGTGATCAATCTTGTATGAAATGAGAATTAATCTTGTTCGGTACAATCGTAAGCAGCGTTTTTGCATTTTGCCTCTAAATCACTCCTAGTCATTTCAACTAAAACATTGATCACTCACCGCTTTGTTTTGCCTGTAAAAGATGGAGATACGTGTTATCTAAAAACCCTATGTTGTTATTTATCAAGCTTACCATGGAAACACCAGCAAATATAAGTATACGAACCTTATAGAATCTTAGAATGATTGGGATATTACACCAATGACTGGAAATCTAGGCTTATTTTCCATTCCTAATATATTGGAGACCCTGTAATGCTTTTTCCAGCGCTAGAGAGACTTCGTAAGCATGTTTATGAGGATGTTTTTTTTTCTTTTCTCATCGATTTATGGTTAGGTTAGGCCCCAGTTGGATTTTTAACCCAAGATCCACAGGTAAGAAGGTTCAAATCAAACGACCATTGACCCGTCGAACAGATACATCAGCTCCATCTTGAAGTGAAAACATAAACCCTTGAAAGAAGAGAGAAACAAATACAAATGAAAGGGAGTCTGAAATGCACAACACAAAAACCTTTATACAAGGAAAAAACTGCCTATTTACATTGCCTCCCTTCGCAATGTACTACCAAAATCAATACAGTGACCTTTGTTAAGAAAGAGAAAAGGAACAATTCAGAAGAAAATCTTGCGAGATCTCAAAGGATGTGGAGGTGAGTCGGGAATCTTGAGTGGTGGAGACCCCTTCGTCTCTTGGCCATTCAGTAGTTTGGCAGCCTTGGGGTCTGTCAACAGAGCTTTTTGAAATGTCTGTGAGAAGCCCGTTGCGATTATTGTCACATGAATCTCCCCAGTATAGCGATCATCAACAACTGCCCCAAAGATTATATTCGCACTAGGATCTGCCAGACTAGTTACAACCTGCAAATCATGATGGAGAGGTGTATATGTTTTATGATCAGTAGAGGACTGAATTAACAGGAAAACTCATCCAGAAAATACATGCATTAAATTTACCAATTGGAAACCCAAACACAAAATATTTATTAAAACGTAATCAGCTGCCAAATGAAAATGCGGAGAAAAGATAAAGTACAATAACAAAAGGTTAGTCAAAGGCAAATGGAAGGTACAAAGGAACACACACACCACGAACCAGCCTTCATGCACACTGAAAAACAGACAAAACAGCCATCAAATTAAGACTGGGCAGAGCTCCAAGCCAGCACAAAAGCAACCTTTAGCAGCTTCTACACACACTACGAACCAGTATTCATGCATACCAAAAATCACACCAAAAACAGCTATCCAGTTGAGAAGATTGGGCAGCTCTCATTTAGCCTGCACAAAAACAACTTTTAGCAGCACTTTAGAAGCACAATTAAAAGTCATTTTTGCATGATTTCCCAAGATCTGATGCTCCACATTGGTCCATGCAAGTATATATAGAAATGGGCATGTCCAAATTGAAAAATAAAAAAGACCATTACTGGTGGTCTTGACTTTCACTGAAGATTGTTTTTTGCAGCTTTTAGCACACACTCGTCCATTGGGCTTCGCCCTTTAGGATATATATATATATATATATATATATAGAGAGAGAGAGAGAGAGAGAATCTTTATATATGGGCTATGCATGTGCTTGGGATAAACCCATGATTGTGTGATGCTTGAAAGAAATGAAAGAATGTTCTAGCATACCATATGATTTTAGCATAAACCGAGTATGCCATGCATTAGAGCATGACATATAAAGTAAGCATGATATGAATGAATCGTGCATAAGAGCACGAATGAATTCTAACAAAAATCATGCTTAAGAGCATGGATAAATTATGTCATGTATGGTACATAAGATCATGGATAAATTGTGAAATGTATCATGTATAAGAGCATGTTGTGTGTGAAAAATATGCAAGCTTAGGCTATCTATGAACGCAATAAACAAACCGTTATAAAAAAAAATAATGGCACTGAAAATATGACCTATGACCTTAATGAAAGATAGCCCTAAACAATTGGTCCATTATGAAGCATCGGTGATCCAGGCTCTCAAGATGGCTGGTTTCATCCCAACTTCACGAGATGTTAGTGCCTCGAGTTCTACCGGAGAGAGGGTAAGCAGTACAAGCCTCGTGGGACATTGAAAACTTATAGAGGGCTCCTCTCATCCTTGTCCCACGAAAGTTAGGGAACAGGTCTACCTGCGAGTCCTAGGCAGTAGCAACACAACTCTGCAGATGCATGCTCGATCTTAGCCTGACGATTTATCAGGTCAAGGCTGATACAAGAACCACGGGTCCATCTCCCAATCACTGCACTACATAATTGATCGCTTGGGATAGACCCAATTAAGCTTTCGAAAAAATACTAAAATACATAACATAATGAATACCTCAATGGTTGTTTCTGGGTGGCTATACCCTCTTTCGTACCAAATGAGTTCAACTAATTTAAGAGGAACACTACCTTAGTAACTTAGAAACATATATCGTATTCTTTTTGTCATACACGTTGATAACATGATTGAAGCATATAGTGAGTTAGAATACATGCTAGTGCATATGAACATGAAGCAATTGTTGTATGCTAGTACGTGTGAGCATGATGTTTAATAAATGTTAATGCATGTTAGTATGTTGAATACTTGAAGAATACAAGTGCATGTGCGCACAACACTATTGATAAATGTTAATTTACGTATGGGTATCTGCGTAAGTGCAAATGCTAGTGAAATGTCCCAAGATAATATAATGTGGGATGCATATGTGCATATGAAACAACTACATGTCATATATTGGATTGAAAAAGAATCACACATTTTTTAATGCATATGAGTTATGCTTGTGTTATGAATGCATAAGGATTATGCTTATTGTTTGTGAGTATTATGAATACTTGCTTGGATGAATGTTTTGACAGGACGTTTATCTTTGTCCATCACTTGATTAAGGATGTATGAAACATTATGTTTATGGCCTTGAATACCTGATCTGTTTTCTTCAAGTTGGGTATTGGTGTATCCCATTAGGCAAGTTGTATTGATGCCCAAAAGCATTTATAGATATCATTCTTGATGATTGACGCAAAGGGCGGATGGCATCACGAGGGCTACATTGTTACCTTCTTCGATCTTTTGGGGAGAACAGTCGCGTTATTTTCAGACTTGTGTTTTATTTTAAGGACTTGTAAAGATCGATAAACTTGTTTTTATATTTTAAAATGAGAGTACATTGTAAACGTTAAAATTTGTTTATGTATGTGGTTTGAAAACATCCCATATGGTTATGTTTCCTTATATGTTTCTCGTTTGTGACCCCACTCAAAGATTTTAATCATTTTGAGAATAACTCATTTTCGCATTATCCTTAAGACTTTGTTTTTGTTATGGCTTTCCTTCTATAATAAAATCCATTGGGTTGGATTAGGGGTGGTTCTGTACTGAACCTGATGCTAGTAGCATAATAATACGCCCGCGTGTGCGGCGGTGCTTCTAGCATTTGGTACAGTTGGAACATAGCTGTTATTAAATCCGTTGATAAATTACATTTTGGAAAGTTTTAACCAACCAGTATAATAAAAAAAACCTCTTTCAAAATGTGAAAGTTCTAAAAGGTTAGATTTTGGGGCTGTTACCCTGCTGGCCTAGCTCAGCCCTATGAGTCTGCAAACTCAGCCTGAGTCCTGTGACAACGTAAATGATCACAGATGATGGGGCGCTCTTGGCCGGCCAATCTGCTGGCTTGGACGCAGGCAGCAAGAGGGAGGGTTGCTGGCTGTTCACATTCACATCTAAGCAGCTGCTGCCCTCATGTTTTATATATATATATATATATATATATATATATATATATATATATATATATATATATATATAGAGAGAGAGAGAGAGAGAGAGAGAGAGAGAGAGAGAGAGAGGACAACAAAGAGGAGACAACAAAGAATAAGAAGAGTTGGGGGAGAAAGGATCACTTTTCATCAGAAGGCCAAAAAAGGCCTCATATGGTGCAAATGCTGATTTCTTCTTGCCAGCCATTTCACAAATGAATTTGGGTCGCCTTCTCTCAATTTCTCATTGTGCAGCTCACTTGATTGCTTGATGAAACCTTTAGTATCTTGTAAGATCGACTTGGTTGGATCACCATATCCTCCATGTAAGATCTTCAACTTCATGTGCGTTAGATTTTGATAACTTATTGGCCCAAGACTTTCTTTGGTTACCATGATTGAGCATCATGGCATTCTCAATTTGATTGTGAATGCCTTCTCTTAGATGTTGGAACGCAAAGGATCAACTGTTAAAATGTAAACTGTAATATATATATATATATTATTTAATATTATTATATTTTCTTTTATTATTTTCTTTTTCTATTTTTCTTTATTTTCTTTTTTAGCATCTAGTTCAATAGAAACTAGATATTTGATCCAGTCAAGTTCCTGTTGGAACTTGACTGTGCAAATAGCTGTTGGACTGTAGTCCAACAGCTATAATAAATGTTGTTGGACTATAGTCCAACAGCTATAATAATAAATGTTGTTGGACTGTAGTCCAACAGCTATATTAAGAGACGTTGGAATCCAACGTCTCTTTTTGGAGAGCTCAAAATGAGCTCTCCTCTCTCTCCCACTTTTTTGTATATATAGGGGTGAACCCCTTCAATGTAAATAACCATGCTTCTTAAGCATTTTGTTCATGAATAAAGTATTATTTATTTTTCAAGTGTTCTTCCCTTTATACCCTTTCAAGGGTCATGCTTGTAGTGTCTCCAATAGACACTTGTTTGTGAGTTATTTCTGCATTTGTTGAAGACCACCATTTCATTACATGGTATCAAAGCTACAAAATCCATAGATCTTGAAGTGCTTCCGCCTCGATTTCCGTGCCACATTTACAAAAGGTGTTTCATCACCTTGTTCTTGGCTCAAGAAGATTTGTTTGAAGAAAGGCGAACTTGTGCTACAAAAAATTTTGGTTTTGTATCCTCTCTTATTCCTTTGTCTACTCTTTTTCTTTTCTTTTTATTTTTCTCTCTCTCTCCTCCTATTTATTCCTCTCTTACCCTTGTAAAAGATGGATGACAATGATAAGATCACCATCATTCCTATGAAGTTAAATGATACTAACTATGTAATGTGGGCTTCGATTATGAAGCACCACATTTGGGGAAAAGGTTTATGGGGTATAGTGGATGGTTCCGATTTGGAACCTAAACTATCTCTTACCAAGAAAGAGGGTGATAAAGAGGTTCCTCTAACGGAAGAAGAGAAGAGTAAGGCGTTAGCCACTTATGAAAAGAAATGGAAAGAATGGAGGATAGGGCATGCAAAAATTATGTCATGGCTCATCAATAGCATAGACATTAAAAAATGCTCTAGTCTAGCTAAGTTTGAGCATGCCGATAAGGCTTGGAAATACCTCAAAAACATGTATTCCCTTAAAGATATTGCACATGTATGCAATTTACAAGATAAAGTTCGGACAATGACTCAAAAAGATAAAACTATTCGAGAATATTATAATGAGTTGTCCGAACTTTGGGAAGAGTTGGCTCTTCTTGAGCCCAAATGGCATTGTGCCGAAGACATCGAGCTTCGCCAAAAGCAACTCGATATGGAACATTTCTATCAATTTGTGAATGGTCTAAGGCCGGAGTTTGAATCCACCAAATCGGCCCTTTTACATCGTGGAAAAATTCCTTCTATTGTTGATACTATATAAGAGCTCACTATGGAGGAAAATAGACTTAGAAAAAGTACTCCAAAAGTTGATGATGACTCCGTTTTAGCTGTATCTAGACCGGGGAATCATACTCGTATTTACAAGCCGCCTCATTTTGGAAGGCAAAACGACGACTTTGATAAAAGAAAAGTTATTTGTCATCATTGTCATGAACCGGGGCACTATAGGCCTCAATGTCCAAAGTTAAAAAGAAGAGAAGAAAAAAGAGTTGCATCTGTTGAATCTGAGTCAAAAGATCAAGATGCACCTGTGTCTATGGCTCAACTGATGGAAATCCTTCAACCTCTTCTCAAAGGGGTATCCTCCTCAACCGAAGCCTCAACTGGAGTGGCAGTTGCATCTTTCTCCGGTCCAGGTAACTTTCCTTGGCTTTTAGATTCTGGTGCTTCTTTTCATATGACCCCAAATATTAATAGTCTATCCGAATGTCTTAAAAATAACTCAAGTGTGTCAAAGGTTTTTACAGCCGATGGCACATCTCTCGAAGTAAAAGGAATAGGATGTTTTGAAAATCTTCAAAAATCCAAAAGATTTTTTATCCCAGAAGTTAGATATATCCCTAAACTTAATTTGAATCTCTTATCTGTCTCGTAAATATCTGATTATGGATGTAATATCTCCTTCTCTTCTCATGGTTGTTGGGTACAGGATCGTCAGTCAGGGAAGCTGATTGGGGAAGGCCATAGAGAAGGACTTTATTACATGGACTTTTTGGAATTACCCAAAAATGCATTTTGTTATAATATTTAGAAATTAGAATTGGATTTATGGCACAAAAGGCTTGGCCATCCTCATATGTCTAAAATTCAATATTTTCCAAGTTTGGAAAAATTTTGTAATTCTAAAAATTTTTCTTGTAAAGACTGCATTCTTGGCAAAATGAAAAGGTTACCATTTCTTAGTAGAACTTTTATTTCCTCACGACCACTTGAGTTAATACATTCGGATGTTTGGGGCCCCGCACCAGTTATTTCCAAAGGTGGTTATACATATTATGTCATTTTTGTTGATGACTTTTCTAGACATACTTGGATTTATTTTCTTAAACATAAATCTGATGTCTTTGCTAACTTCCAAATATTTCATAAAATGGTTAAAAATAAGTTTCAAAATGATATTTCTATTTTTCGCACTATTCAGGGGGAGAATTTATGTCCAACGAATTCAAAGACTATCTCAATTTACATGGTATTACACATCAAAGATCATGTCCACACACTCCACAACAGAATGGCCTAGCCGAACGCAAACATCGGCACATTATGGAAACTACTAGGACATTGCTAATTGCAAATCAAGTTCCAAAAAGTTTTTGGGCTGAAGCGGTCCTAACTGTCACCTACCTCATTAATAGGATGCCATCTTCCTCATTAAAGAATACAACTCCAATAGAAAAGCTTGTTAATTTAACTCCAGATTATTCTAGATTAAGAGTCTTTGGATGCAAATGTTTTGTTTTCACTAACAGAAATGACAAACTCTCTCCTCGTGCAATCCCATGTGCCTTTTTAGGATATGCTGATAATCAAAAAGGCTACAGGTGTTTCGATTTTCAAAATGACAAATTATATGTGTCAAGAAATGTATCTTTTTTGGAAAAAGAAAGTTTCTTTGAATTTGAAAAATCCAAGGACGTCACTGAATACTCGTTTTTAATTGATCCAACTTCAAAATCCAATGAATGTGATGTTGGATGTGACCTTGACAATGATCAAAGTCCTATTGTTGTTGAAAATGATGATAATAAAGAGCAAATCCATAGGGATGTTAGTCTACAATATTCAAGACGTAGAGAGCAAAATCTTCCATGTGCATTACAAAAATACTCTGAAGTCTCACCTAGAAGAACGTCTAGAATCTCTAAACCTCCAGAAAAATTTGTGTCTTATGAATCTTTTTCACCCACGTATAGGGCCGCCATTACATTAATACAATCATATGTTGAACCATCATCCTATTCTCAAGCAAAAAATCATATAGAATGGATAGAAGCCATGAAAATAGAATTGGATGCACTAGAAAAGGCCAATACTTGGACGATACAAGATATTCCTCCGGGTAAGAAACCTATAGGTTATAGGTGGGTATACAAAGTCAAAACCAAAAGTGATGGGACCCTGGAAAGATATAAGGCCCGTTTAGTAGCAAAAGGATATGCCCAAGAGTATGGCATCGATTATGAAGAAACATTTGCTCTTGTGGCCCGTATGACCACTGTTAGAACTTTAATAGCCTTGGCCTCCATTAGAACATGGCCTATCTTTCAATTAGATGTCAAAAATGCTTTCCTGAATGGGAATCTTGTTGAAGAAGTATACATGGAAGCCCCACCTGGTATTAGTATCCCTAAGGGTAAAGCTCTTCGTCTAGAAAAAGCTCTTTATGGACTTAAACAGGCTCCAAAAGCCTGGTATGACCGATTTAGTCATGTTATGCTTGATATTGGTTTTCAACCTTGTTTAACTGACACTGCTTTGTTTGTTAAGAAATCTGATGCAGGCATCATTATTCTTCTTCTCTATGTGGACGATATGATCATCACCGGAGGCGACAAACAGGGAGTTGCAAATATCAAATCTCTTCTTAAAACTCACTTTGAAATGACTGACTTAGGTTTATTAAGATATTTTTTAGGCATTGAAGTTGCTTATTCCCCTCGGGGGTATTTGATATCTCAATCTAAATTTGCTCTTGATATCGTTTCCAGGTCTGGAATTACAGATGATAAGAAAGTAGACACTCCAGAAGTTGTCAATGTTAAAATGAAAATTGATGATGGAGAACTTCTTGATGATCCTACTCCTTATAGACAGCTTGTTGGAGCTCTTTCTTATCTTTCCATTACTAGGCCAGATATAACTCATGCGGTTCATACAGTCAGTCAGTTTCAGCATGCTCCCACCTCCGTGCACATGGGAGCGATTTTGCGTATTATTAGATACTTAAAATCCTCTCTTTCACAAGGACTCTTCTTGTCTGCTTCATCTTCATTAAATTTAGTTGCATATACTGATGCTGACTGGGGAGGTGATCCCAATAATAGACACTCAACTACTGGTTTTTGTGTGTTCCTAGGTGAAACCTTAATTTCGTGGAGGTGCAAGAAGCAGCAGAAAGTCTCTCTTTCCTCCACCGAAGCTGAATACAGAGCCATGACAACCACCACTATGGAGGTTGTTTGGCTCAGACGATTGCTAGCGGATATGGGAGCTAAAGCAACACAAGCTTCAAAGATGTGCTTTGACAACAAAAGTGCGATCTACATTGCAAGCAACCGGACATTCCATGAGCGCACTAAATACATTGAGATGGACTGTCACTATGTCAGAGAGGAATACTTACATGGAACCATTGATCTACCATATGTTACATCAGAATATCAATTAGCAGACTTCTTCACCAAGCCTCTCGCTGCTCCCAGATTTCACTTCCTCTTAGACAAACTTTCGCTCATTGTACCGTAAGTTTGAGGGGAAGTGTTAAAATATAAACTGTAATATATATATATATATTATTTAATATTATTATATTTTCTTTTTCTATTTTTCTTTATTTTCTTTTTTAGCATCTAGTTCAATAGAAACTAGATATTTGATCCAGTGCAAATAGCTGTTGGACTAGTCCAACAGCTATAATAAATGTTGTTGGACTATAGTCCAACAGCTATAATAATAAATGTTGTTGGACTGTAGTCCAACAGCTATATTAAGAGACGTTGGAATCCAACGTCTCTTTTTGGAGAGCTCAAAATGAGCTCTCCTCTCTCTCCCACTTTTTTGTATATATAGGGGTGAACCCCTTCAATGTAAATAACCATGCTTCTTAAGCATTTTGTTCATGAATAAAGTATTATTTATTTTTCAAGTGTTCTTCCCTTTATACCCTTTCAAGGGTCATGCTTGTAGTGTCTCCAATAGACACTTGTTTGTGAGTTATTTGTGCATTTGTTGAAGACCACCATTTCATTACATCAACCACAATGGAGATTCGTCATGCCAAATCAGCAAGGCTTGTGGCAATCACAGAAATCTTGTCTGCCATGGTTCAGTTGGTTTCTCAGAGTTCGTGCAGAATGTCTGCCATGTCATGCTACATGCGCACGGTGTCAACCTTGGTTTGCAGCTTTCACAGAAACATGGTAGTTCCTAGAACCATCAGCTCTGATACCAAGTATCTTGAACTGGTTCGATCTGCTCGCCTAGCTCAGCCATACAGGTCTTTGAAAAGGGAAAACTCAGCCTAGCATCCATCACAAACAAAGGAGTGTATGTATGTTGGGAGTCTATTGGCCAACCAATTGGCTGGTGTGGTTGGTGCCAGCTGTTCATAGCCATCGCAGCAGCTGTTGGACTCACGCTGGAGGGATAGAGAGAAGGAGGGAAACAATAGAAGAGGAAGAAGACGAGAAGAGAAAAAAGAGAGGGAAAAAGAATAAAAAAGAGATGCCCATGGAGACAAACAAACACGTGCCTGCCAGTCTTCACAATATATAGTCACCAATACCACCAATATTTTGAAAGCATCACCATAACATAGATATCATAATATAGTTTTTCAAAAATTATTATTTTGTATATTTTGTGTACTTTCTAAATTTTTGTTATTATATATTATGAACTCCTCTAACTGTTTCTTTATATTTTCATAAGAAAACACTACTACAAATCTATGCCTTTTATTACTGAACTTCCAAGATGTTTTTGAGAAAAACCTTACCAAGAAATTGCCAAAAACGATATTGGTGATATACATATATACATATATATATATATATATATATATAATTTTTACGATGGATTGTATCTACAATATTGACCTAGCAAAACCTTTTTTTTCTTTTTCTTTTTAATCTAACCTCATAAATGTGGTCTACATGCTCCATTTAGTAGGAATTAGCTTTTGGATTGCTGGAATCCAATGTGTGAACAGGCTTTTCAGGTGATGCAAAAATCAACAGTCATGAATGCAATTTTTTCTGACATAAAAAAAATATGTTTTTTGGTCAAAAAAACACAATTCACTGGTTGATTCACACTAAATTGAACATGCTGAACATAACCATAATGTTAAATTGAGTAAAAAAACTTTCATCACGAGATTCTGACCAGATTGTAGGTAAAATCGACTATAGCAAATACATATCCACATATAGTGTGATGGGAACCTCAAAAATGAAATATGCAAAATGGGTTTTCTAGTGTTTTTTTTTTTAATTCTAACCATACAAATGTGATGTGATCTACATGTTTGATTTTTAGTGATTGACCCTTGGGTCATTTGAATCCTACACAATAGTCGGTTTTTATAGGGTTTGAAAAATCAATGATCCAAAATCTCTGTAAACTTTCAAGGCTCAAAAGATCCTTTTTTATTAGAAAAGCATGATCTAGGGGTCAATATCTAACAAATCAACCATGTCCAACACATCTACGAGTCAGAATTGCAAAAAAAACCCTGGAAAGCCCATTTCAACCCATTTGGAATGTTCCCATCTCTCTCTCTCTCTCTCTCCATATATATAGTCACAAATATTATCTCGACAAGGCAATTTCTCAAAATAATATAGGATTAGTTGATAAATCTCAAGGAAAATCTTGAGAAAATTCAGCTTAAAAATAAAAAAATATAAAATAGCAGAAATAAGTAAGAAGATGACATGTTTAGATAATAAAGTAAACATATAACAAAAGAAACAAATAAAAATTATAAAAGGAAAAACGAAAACATATTTAAAATATAGAAAAGAAGTAAAAAAGTGAAAGTAACTGATAATATTGTGATATTATCTCGATATATAAATTTTTAGTGTTTTCAAAATAACACGAGATTTTGCCTTTAATATTGTTTTATATATATGGGAAAACGTTTGCTACAAACATTTGTAGGTACAAACACCACTGGATCTCTATGGCACAACTTGTTCTAATCCAATCAAACCTCATAGATGGATTCAGCATGTTCAAAGGATCGACTTTTGAAATCATGTTTTTAAATGAAAAAAACATGCTTTTATGATCAGAAAACTATCGAACATTGTAGGCCATTGATTTTTGAAGCCTTATACAAACCTGCCCATAAGCCATAATCAGGAAATTTAAGAGCCGATTCACACTAAGAAAAACATGTAGATCACATCTATAAGGTTGGTTTAATGAAAAACAACCAAAAAATGAAAAATAAGAGGCATTTATACTTACAAACGACTAGCAAATATGGCCACTGTGTATATACAAGTGATGTTTTCAAAATATTGTGATATTATCACTAAATTCAAAAAGTGTTTTTAAAGGACACAATATTTTGAAAATATCAAAAATTTATATATATTGCAATATTATTGTCATACTATCACAATATTATTGTGATATATAGGTGTCTCCTTTAGCCTCGTGTGAGGTGAAAAAGGAGAAAAGAAAAGAAGGAAAGAAGGAAGAAGGAAAGGAAAGAAGAAGCAAAGAAGGAAGAAGGAAAGGAAAGAAGAAGCAAAGAAGGAAGCAGGAAAGGAAAGAAGCGAGGAAAGGAAGGAAAGGAGGAGGAGGAAGAAGGAAAGAAGGAAAGAAGGAAGGAAGCTTGTCCAAAATTTCTGTTTTTCTTACTTTTTCAATTTTGTCATTTTATTTTTTTAAACGCTGAGATTTTCTTGAGATTTACTGAAAACCAATAATATCCCGAGATTTTGCATCACCGAGATATAGCCCAGACTGATATTTGTGATTATATATATATATATATATAGTGAGGGAGAGAGAGAGAGGGGGGAGGACAAGTCTTTGGTCAAGATTGTGCACCACCACAAAGTTAGTCATGTATTTTTAAGCAAATCTAACCACACAGGCAAATTTGTCACCATCCAATTACTATAAACATACTTTTAACAAATAAATCTTGATAGAGAAATAGAGAATTAAATCCTAACAAGGATAAAAATGAAATGTCCAGATGAACTAAACCATATCTATTGAAAAGGTTTTTCACATCCAAATTACTTAGGTCAAGATTTGGATCTACGTTTGACTATAACTAGCTATATGTAATTAGGCTTGGTTGGGTCTAGATATGGAATCAAACAACTACAGATCTATATTACATATTACTATGAACCAATTAGGTTGGATACACTGTGTATCAGTATAAATAATATATATGGATACCTAGTGCACTTTTTTAAAATCCTCATTGAGATCCGAGTCAATTTTAAACAGGCCAAACCAAAGTCCCCTATAACTCTACTGAGGAGGTTGGTCAAATACTCTACTGAATCCACTTTAATCACAAGATCTACCAAATGGAATCCAATATGCACCTGGTGAATCTATGTAAATTTTAGTTGAATCCACATGTGAATCCAAGTCTACAAGTGTTAATCGAAGTTGGAACGATAAACCCATTCAAAATGGACTTAGGTTGAAAAAAATATATTCATAAAAATATGAATTGTCCCAAGGGGATGTAACTCTAATCTAGGATGGACTTTGTAGGTTAAACAAAAATTTCGCTTTTGGTTGGATCTGTTTTAGATTACATGGATAGAATTAGATGGACTAAAACTAAATGCACCCATTTGTGATTTAAATCCATGTACCATTGTTGAACCCAAATGGTGATATGATTGAAATAAAGAGTTTCAGAACCATAGAAGCAACTACAGACCCATTGGACTTGAGTTCAACTGAGTCCAAATTCAACCTAATGTTACATCGGTTGCATCTGAATCAGACCTGAGTCCACAGGCATTAACATTGTGTCACAACCAGACCACACTGTATCTACACAACATTTGTATTGGACACTTGAATTGGATTGAATTCAATCCATTCAGGTAAATTCATGTTAATTTCTAGTCGAGGACCCCTGTAGACAGAACAAAACAAATTTGTCGTAACCTGGAAATGGTAATCTTAAAATGAAAACATAAACAATAAAAAAAAAATCTGCCCCCATCTATAGAAATTGGGATGCTTTTGTTTATTTTAATTTATGATCCTCAAATAGAGATAATAATAGTTCATCCAATCATAAAAACTGTGATGCTTTTGTTCCTACAGTAGTAATATCATAAAGTACTTACATTTGTGTTTGTTAAACAGGATCATACATTCTTCACAATGTCATGCAATATTTTGCTGGACTTATAGAATGTCTCAAAAAATTGAATGAATTATTTTCATATCCAGTACCATGGTGTAGAAAGTAAACTTTCTATTACAAATGTCATACATTTCTTGAATGTTGCATAAAGAACCACTGCCTTTGAATGTTGCACATATAGTTTCATTATTTATTCTTCATTAATAAAGTGATTTAGGAATTTACTAACATAAAATATATATTATGATCTCCATCTCTAAAAGAAGACGCACACGCTTATTATCCTATTCCATTTCCCAAATGATTCCAATCATTGCTCCCTTTCGCTTCCCACATCCTGAATCCACTGAAAGTTTATATTTCCTTCTTCCTATTCACTGTCTTGCTCTGACAACTGTGAAGCCAATCAATAATAATAGACAACATTGAGACCTATCTATGGCTTAGATTTGCAAGTTTATGCAACCATATTGGGTGTGTTGTACTTAGGGGTGTCAGCGGGTCGGGTTTGTTTCGGACCCAGGTGGAACCAGACCTGGATCCAATTTTCGGGTATGGTATTGGGTCTGGACCTGGGTCTAATCGGACCCACAAGAAACCATACCCGGACCTGATAAGAACTACATGAACCAGACCCGGGCCATACCCGGTAAAACAATATTTTTTATCATTTTTACATTGAAAAATTGCTGGTCTTAATCGGAACTCAGGTAGGGCCCCTGGTATAAAATTTTACAAACTATACCTGGGTCCATGTATTAATCGGACCTTTGGGTCCGGACCCAGGTCTTAATTGGGTCTTCTTATTTATCACCATACCTGGACCATATAGGGTTTAGCACGGGTCGGGTCCAGGTAAACCCGACTCGTTGACACCCCTAGTTGTACTGTACATTTATAGTTACATAACAGCTCAGTACTTAGAAATGATTGATCAGACATATATTAGAACTAATTAGTAAATAATGTAATGTTGCATGACCAAAGCAAAATTAGTTGGCATCAAGAATGCATCTAGTTTAATTTTATGTTGTCTCATTATTGTGTTATTATATCCTTTTAACATGCTTTACTCAATTATGAAAATTCCATTTGTGATTAGACAAAAAATTTATACTTGCAAGTTCAAAGCAATGCACGGACCACTTGGCATATTTTATTAAAAGTGCATATAGGAACTCTGTAAGTACATGAAAACTGTTTATTACAAACCAATAAATAAATATAATTCACAGTATAAGACTTAAAAAATCAGTATTTAAGGCAAAAGGGAGAAAGCAGGTCAGATCTGAAAACAGACCCGACAAAATCCAAATGGAATGCAGTATGAGATGCTGAATATGGTCTCTCCTATTTATTGTGCTAAATAATTAGTAACTTACTAAAAATGAAGAATAACAACAATAAAAGAATTACTTTTTTTTCTATCCTTGACATTTTATATTATAAAATGTTTCAGATCAGCAGTAAACTTTTCAATAGTGACAAAATTGTACTAGCAGAAACCCCCAGTGATATCATCCAGATAGATAAGCCTGAGACCGAGGACACAAGAGCTTTCTATCAAGATTATAAGAATTCATGCGGCATGCCAGTGGCTCTGGGAATTTGATCTACCCATGCATCTGATATGTTTATATATGTGCAGGCATATATCATAGAATCGAACATGCAACTTCAAAAGGTGATATAAGAAAAAAATAAGCACTTTGAAACAGTCAAAGGATACTAATGATACAGTTGAAAAACACACAAAAAGAAAAAGAAGAAAATTATTCAAGAAACGTATCAGATGCTTAAGAAATTCAACTGAGGAAGTGAAAAAGTAAGTTATTTAGAGCACCTGAGAGACTCTATTGACTTCTTGCAGAGTAATGTCCTTTCCTCCAGTGATGTTGTACACAACACCGGTAGCAGATTCAATAGACGATCCAATCAGAGGTGCCAAAGTTGCTTGCTCAGCAGCTTCTTCAGCACGATTCTTGCTAGAAGAAACACCAACCCCAAGCATTGCAGTTCCTGAGTTTTTCATAACAGCCTTGACATCTGCAAAGTCCACATTTACCAATCCAGGTATCTGCAGCACATGTTATAGCTTAAATGCATTAGGTATCATCATAGCTATCAGCAAAAGACGAGCATATGAGCATACAAGAGCCAGGAGGAAAGATAGTAAAAGACCATATATGTATTGAAAGATGGCTGGAAGAAAGAGATTTTTGAATGACTTACAGTGATTATGTCTGAAATTCCTTGCACACCTTGACGAAGAACATCATCGGCAAGAAGGAAAGCCTCCTGTAAGGGGGTTTGTTCTTCAACAACATCCAATAACCGATCATTTGGAATGACAATAAGTGTATCAACAGACTTTTGAAGATTTTCAATTGCCTCTAGTGCCTGCAATCAAGAAGATCCACAAATCACTAATGTTAAAGTTCAGGTAGATGCTTCCAAACATAAATTCTTGCCACCATACTTCAGGCAGGAAATGGGCATATGAATGTCTGAATTAACTACGGTTGCGCCTCTGTGTGTATGAAAGACAGTAACCTATGTACAACAAGAGAATGGCGAACAAGATATGCAAATCTTGGTACAATGTCATATTAACATGCCAAGCACAGAGGAAGAACATGTACTGCAACTTAAGGTACCCTTTCTTGTAACAAGTACCAAAGTCATTTTCCCAAGGAAAATAGCAGTTTCCATCTCTTCCATCTTTCTTCTTATTTTTTCATTTTTATTTTTAAATTTTTGGAAAGAAGAAAATTTTACCAGAACACAGTAACATAAAAATAGTTGATGTATCGGAAGTCAAAACCCAATTTGAGCTTAAGGATTCTCGGGCATGGCATAGAGTTCATTAACCTATTGTCCAACAACAACTACCTACATAGCTCATCATATAATTTATTTCAAAATGCAGGTGAATATAAATCATTACCTTTTTAATGAAGTTGACAGTTTCTGATTATTCTACAAAAACCTATTACCAGAAAATGTGCAAAGTATAAATGAACCTGTCAAAGATTGCAATTATATATATATATAGGATCATTGATCCCTAACCGTCCATATGGTGTAGACAACACTGATTTTTGATGTTTTGAGTCGTATTTGGCAAATATGACCCCACAATGTGTTCAGTGTAATTCATTTGCTAGGAATTGACTTTTGGATCGTGTTTGTGCAATGTAAAATTTTAATTCTATGAGTCCATAATTTTATAAAAATTCAAAGTCATTGATTTTTGAAGCCTTATAAAAACCAGCTCCCATATCATAATCAGATGACCCAAACACCTATTCCTACTAAACAGACCATATAGATAACACCTGCAAGATCAGATTCTCTAAAAAATAGTATCAATTGAAAAATTAAGACTGTCCACACCCTCCTACAGTTAGGAGGAACCAATATATATATACATATATATTTCAAAATTCAGTAACTAAAAGAACTATGATAGTCAAATGACCAATCAAATCAAAAGCAAAAGCCTTCATGAAACACTTGCCTGCAAGGACCTTTTACGACCTTCAAAACTAAAGGGATAAGTAACCACACCAACAGTCAAATAGCCAGCATCCTTTGATATCTGTGCTACAACAGGTGCAGCACCTGAACCAGTACCCCCACCCATACCAGCAGCAATAAACACAAGATCAGAATCTTTGAGGGCATCCGAAATTGCCTTTTTGGATTCCTCTGCAGCTTGCTCTCCAAGTAATGGATTTCCACCAGTACCTGCACCTCTGAATGGAAAAAATTAATTGATACCGAACAGTTAATGTAATTAAAGGGTAATAGGTTAATCCATATGTTAAACATCATCTAAGATACTGATGTCTGTGCAGGCATTTGAAAGAAATAAATCAAGATAACATTGCCTGATACTGTAAATATTTTTTCAGCATGAATAACTGACCTAGTCCACGAGTCAACATTTGTCCAATTTGTAGTGGATTCTCTGCAGCTGAATGCTTAAGCGCTTGAGCATCTGTATTAACCGCAAAGAACTCGACACCCTGATTTGGAAGGTAGTAAAAGGGAGCATCACCACATCATGAAAAAGGTAGAAAACAAGTGACTAAGAAAAGATAGTAACATGCTAAGGGAAATGATTTAATCAATAGACTGGAAGCATGCTTCTCTTTTTCTTTTCTTTTCTTTTCTTCTTTTTTTTTTTGCTTTTTGGGTATGCAAGCTTGGGGAATAATCCCCGTGGGATCAAAGCTGGGACCCTCTGTTGTGATATATAGTGTGACCTAATCATCCAACTATCTCATTGATCCCAAAGCATCTTCTGTGATTATCCATCTTAGAATGTGAACTATCATGACTCTGAAGCAGGATGACAGCTACCAGCATAGTGTCTTTCATGAATGAGCTGCCAAGTGATGAAAATAAGCCCCCATTTTGATTGCATTTAACAAACTTGAACATCAACCAAACCGCCAGGCAATACTCACCACATCCAGTAATAACACTACCAACCAATCATTACGTTGGCAGGCAAAACTTTTGGTTCCTTGTATTGGCAAAAACTAATCAAACTTATTTATGGTAGAATAGAATTAATTTCAAGTCAAAAGTTTCCAACATTTCTGGCATCACCGAGTACATATAAGTCCAACTGTGTCCAGCTGTTAATTGGCTTCTTAAAATCCAAAATGCTATATCATGATATGCTTATGTAAAGTGTAACAGGAAAAGTATAAACATGTTATTCCATATGCATGAATCACGGGAAAAGCAAAATGAAAACGTGTGGAGCAAGAGCTCCAGCCAAGCAGATAACTCTCAACCACCACCTTCCCTGATGGTAACAAGACTGCAACTTGAGATGGCCAGTCCCTGAAAAAGGAAAAAAAAGGGTGGAACTATCTCTTTCCCGATGCATATGAGACAAAATAACAGCACAAGTGCGAAAAAAAATCAAAAAAAGAAAAGGAAATTTCTTCTCTTATATATAAGGGTGAGACATGACCACCTGCATATTCTTAAGCTTTAAGTACGCAAGTCACTCCAAAACAGCATACCATCAACCGTTAACTCAACCATTCATAAATCTATCTCAGTTGTAGTCAGCCCCCCATGCTTCTCACAACTAGGTCCCTTAAGCAAACTCCCAATTCTGGTAGCTTGATGACCAAGATGACTTAAATCATAGCTACGAATTGGGTAAGAAAGCTACCATGGAGAAAGGCCACAAATAGAGAGTAAGAACAGTTTCAGCAACTCCACAATATTATAGCCACCAAATAAGCATGGCAATGTGCTTAGTAGACTTGATGAATTCGAAACCATAACTCTTCCACGACTCAACTGAAGTAATTAACACATTTGAGGAAGCACATGGGGAAGGGAATCTTTTCTTATATCCAGAATTGTTCCTTCGCTAACTAAGCAAGGTTGCCATCTTCAGGCCAACAGTAACAGTCAGGTTATTAGAAGTTTATATGGAGAATCCGTAGCTCAAGCGACCTAATCTATCCTCATTAGCGTTTCCAGAGACTGCATCAACCTTGCCAACATCATATTCAGGCACGATTTCTCCATGTTCAAGCAATGCATTTGAGGAACTTCAGTGATATATGCCTAATTCTTAGCACCCCGTTTACTTTACATTGTAAGCGTTTACCGTTCGACAAGGGATCGCTGTCTCAGACCGAATTGTGTTCAAACAAAATCGCAATACAAGAAAAAGGAGGGGTGGGAGTTCGGAAACCACACCTGCAACCCACTTTTGATCATCCGGTTGACGGCATTGTTGCCACCACCGCCGACGCCGACGACCTTGATTCTGGCAGTCTCCATGGGCGTGAAAGAAGCACGGCAGACTCTGCTACCCCCGCTCCGCCTGCTGCTTCTGCTGTTACTTTTCCCCTTGCCCGACTCCCACTCGCAGATGCAGGAATCGCACCACAAGTTTCGTCGGAACCCGACACAGAATGTGGAAGAGAGGGAGAGATTCGCGAACTCCAGGACGCCCATTTCCCCCCCTTGCCCAAAGAAAAGACACTACGGAAAGAAGAAAAAGGTTGTTTGCAGTTAGGTCAGGCAAAAATGATGGATGGAAGGGAATGGAAAAGAGAACACCAGAGAGAAGCGGCCAAACAACACAAGCAAGAGGTGTGAAAAAAATAGAGGGAGGGAAGGCGGACGTGGGTTTTTGTTTGTGAGGTGGTCGGAGGACTGTGTTGGGCTGCAAGAGGAAGTAAATGGAGTTTAAGGAGTCGGTGTCGTGGCCCCTCGTTGTTGTGAAAAACGAGTGTTCAAGCACCTATTGATTAAGCAGTTGCACATCATCCATATATATTATCAATGTAAGAACATAAATAATGATTTAAAAAAAATCATAATATTTAATATTTTCATCGAAATTGAAACATAAATTCTATCAAGAGGGTTACAACATAGGTGTTCTTAACCAACAAACAAAAAGAAACAAACAATTACTAGTATAAAATTGCTAGTTTTTTTAGCATCGGTAATTTTAGATTTGCATTGTATGAAAAGTCATGCAATGCTCATTTCCCTTTAAGATAAGCAAAAACAAATTATCTTCCAACCAAAATTCCATCCTAGTAAAATGTCAAAGGCTGAAATATGAATAAAAAATTACATCAATCAAACTTATTGTTCCATTGTTGAATCGTCATAAAAAAAAACTCGTACATCTTAGTTAAGGTCATTTTCTTGATCTTCTACACTTCCTTCTTCCAAATCATATTGCATTGATTTTTTTTCCTTTAATAATGTAAATAAAAGCAAGGATACTCTACACATAGATGAAGATTTCAGTCTAAACCTTGCATTCATTTGAGTTTGGATGAGGGAGATATGTCATATGTAAGTAAGTGTAAAAGATTTGTCATGAACAGTGAACCCATTTTGACAGTATGATTTTAGAAAAATCATATTCTTTTGATTCTATATTATTTTGATCTAACATTTTTATTGTTGATTTTTGATATATCTGATAACCTGTGATACAAAATTTATGTTATAATTCATTGTGGTTCAAGAATTAAAAACCAAGCAAGATTGCCCAAAAATCATATTTTCCTAAAATTTGTTCTATCTAGGGAAAAATGTTACAAGTTGTACAAAATTTTTAATTAATGTTTAGAAACATTTTTTGATCTAGTTTTTTGTGTGCTTATTGTGGATATGTCAAGTTATGCTAAAAAAATTTATCAAAATTTATTTTAGTGTTTAAGCATCCTTGTTTATGTGTTTGATGGACGAACATGTCTCTTCTATCAATAGAAAATAGTCTGTAATTGCAGAATTTTTAAAAATTTATTTAAAATAATTTTGAGGTCAGGTTTTCACTTGAATTCAGGTAAGATGTGTGTGAATACACTGAATTATTGAGGGCTAGAATTATATAATTTCGGTAAAAGTTTTGTTTTTACAGAATTCTATATTGAATGTTTTGAATGGTGTGTATATTATGGCTTGATATGTTTGCATGTATGGGTTTTAAACGTGAACTAAATTTGATGTATACAACATGATGATATAGTATAACATGATATGATGTTATATTCATGTGTTTGATGATCATGTGCAGGTTTATGATTATTATTTTGAAACTAATGAATGTCGCAAGAGGCGAATGTTTGCTCATGTGCATGATACAGTTCGAAAGATGAACCGAATTACTTATGGCTTATGATTGGGTCATATGTGAGCCTAATTGAGGTTATGTGGTAGTGCTTTAATTATGAATTAATCATGTTCATGCATTGCTTTATTGTATTATAATGCATATAAATGGTGACACTCGTAAGCACACAATAATATACTTTTTAATGCATGGTGATGTGTATGCTATGGATGTGGGTTGCCCATTGTGATTCTTGAGGAAAGAATAATTGATATTTAAAAAGGTAAAAGAGACCTAAACAATGTAATTTTGTTCATAGTTATTTTGCTTGTGTAGCAGGTTCCCTAGATTGCAAGTCGCTTGGGACTTGTGAGATACCAAACACCATGTGCATTGTGTTTCTCGAGAACCCATAGGAAGGTTTATGTTCTCAATCACGGTTGTAGGAAACTTTCCACCACTTTTTGTAGGGGTGGTAATGTTGGTTCAAGCGGTTGAGAAATTGTATACCAAGAAAGTGATGTAAGGTGATGTGTTTCCTTTCATCCTGACATCTGGGTGATGTGTTTTCCGCATGTTTCGGCCTACGATAATGTATTCTCTAAACATTTGTAGAGGTATATGTGTAATGCTTAATTAATAATAAAATATATTATGTGTGATTAAGATACAATTGGGTATTATCGTGAATCTCGGGATTGGCCTGTCTGGTACTTTTGGGTCTTAATTGAGATTGAAACTCAATTTGTTTGACATTAATAATACACATGCATTAAAAAGAAGTGTCAATAAAAGAAAATGTGATAAAAGCTATTCATGTAGTTGCATTATTTTATATATCGTGTATGTCTTTATATATGCATTATGTCTGCATTAATTTTTGTATCATGTGATTATGCGAATACATGTGAATTTATTGGGTGCTAGCATGTCTGAATTGTATATCATATCTAAATTATCATTTCATATTTGAATCGATATGTATGCATAACTGCTTTTTGAAATATATATTTATTTGATTTATACTTTACTCTTTATGGTTGGGTAATACAGGACTTCGTACGGGAACTGTGAGTTCTCACACAATATATTTAACATTTTTCAGGTAATGAGGCTCATGCTTAGCTGAGAAATGATGGTGAAACTGGCTTGCTGAGGGTGGCAACTTCGATGTACCATGAGTCGGGACAGTTGGATGAATTGGATTTTATAACCCGAGACCTTATGTTTAAGTTTATTAAATTTAATTATGGATTGTAATAATTTAATTTAAGTTGTGGTTTGAATGAATGAATTCGGTTGTTAATGTTAATCTGTAATGGACCCCAGATCCATGAGATATTTTTCATAATTAAAAATTTTAATGTATTTTTTAGCTAAAATTAAGATCGTTACACTACGACTTCTTATGGGGAAAGGAATGCCTTGATAAAGGGTTTTAGACCTTAGTGCTAGTGTAACTGAGTGCTCATGAGATTTAAGAAAATACAAAAAATACCAATGATTGAAAATACACCATCATGTAGACTGATGAGCCTATAGTGACCCGAAGCAATGGTGCCCTCGTGGTAATATCAAAATAAATAATTTGCAATGCGCATAATGTAGAGAGCAAAAAAGAATACTTAAATGGAGAAAATAATTAAAATATGTGCATGCATCTAGGATTATGCATGTTTTGTTTGTGTGACCTGTTGTTGGTGTTTTCTCTCGAGTTAATGATGTATGGAGTCAAATCTCGCAAAGAGACGGGTGTGTGACTTGTGGTTATATTGTAGACCTTTGGTAGGTCCTACTTGCTTATAGACCTATATGTGTTCGTTATCACAAGACAGAAGGTCGAGTGTCCTGCTGAGATAGTGGTTGGTCTTACCCATGTTTCTCTTTCATTTTTCAGATATTCATCAGTAGGCGAGCATTTTAGGTTGTTGATGTTGAGTACTCATGTGCTTTTTGAGGCCAAACTCGGTACCCATTCTATTCTTGAGACCTCAATAATTTTGGGACTTCCACCTATTAAAATTTTGAAATTTTGTAACTGGGGACTTTGTATGAATAAACTTTCATTTTTGATGAAATGGAAACGATTAGTGGATTTAACTCTAAGTTCAAATAAGTGTTGTGGATGTTTTCTCCTTAATCGGTTTTTATAAAGCAAGCTTCTTTCGTTGTGTTCTTATTTAAAAAAAACTTGGTTATATTGACTGAATTTTCAGGTGTCACATTTTAACCATAGTCAGAGGTTCACAACATATTTGTGCAAATGTGTGAAGGTTAGTATAAATATATTATGAATATCATCGGTGAGTCTTTGTAACTTCCAAAAATATTAACCTGAAAATATACGATTTCTTTTTAACAACAGAAACATCAATTTGCTTTTGGTTAAAACCTTAGGTGAGTTACATGTCATTCAATTAACATAAGATTGAATCAAATAGAATATTATTCACCATTTAAATTATTCCAGTCTTCAATAAATAAAGCGTAGTTCAAGTCCAATATAAATGATAATTGTTTTTCCAAATTGCAATTTCGGGAAAGAAAAATAATGCCTCTTGTCACCACCACAACATTCCATCATAATCTCAACAGATTAATCTGTACTTACATATTTCATAACAGACTCATAGTCTCAATAAGAAAATACAATAACACAATGTACATGAATAGAACCAAATATAACATGCATTCATTTCACATATGTGCAATAATTAAGTAGTTATCTCCTTACAAACACAATATAAATTATAATTAGCATGCTACCATCAAACTCACGTGTATATATCATAATTATGCATGAACATTTAAATAATGCATGTACTTATTAGTATGAGTTCTACATCTCCTTCATGTATGGATGACTTTAATTTCTTTTATTTAGGTATTATTACTTAAATGATGCATGCAATACTTAAACTAAATGCATAAACAATAATTGTAATGCCCTAAAATTTCTAACTTAAAAAATTAAATTTTTTTGTAATTAGATTAATCTTTTTTAAAATCAAATTGGTAGCACAGTGGAAATCATTTAATTTATCCAAGTTAGCAAACCTTGTGTGGGTTACAAGCAAGTATCCAATTACAACAATGGGCTGGATCTAAACCTCATTTGGTCTTGGGTTCAAATCCACCTGAGTAATTTGAATTGACTCCAATGTAAAAAATTCTCATATTATTCACCCGTCATTCATTCAGTAAAACATAATGACAAAAACATGAAGTAGATAAACAAAAATGGGGTTTTAAAACACCCATACAAAAGTCATTAACATAGAAAATTATGAATCTTCATACAACTAATCTAGGACATGAAAAATAAGATAGAAATTGGTTAAAGATGTTGTCTCATCCATCCATTATATCCACAACTATTCATCAGCTAAAAATATTATATAGAGATGTTCATACTACATCTAGTCTGGTATGTACAATAACATCACATAGTTGTAAAAAACTAAAACATACATGACAAACAAGCAACATATCATGTAATCAATCATAAAATCATGGTATACATCAATCATGTATTCATCAACCTTCAGGGTAATATGAAAATAGGGAATGTTGTATGTGTATACTTGTTTGTGCAAGATGTGATTGAATGTATCTTAGTTATTTTCTTTTGTTCCCTTTATCTTATTTTCCCATAATTTTTCTGAAAATCCTGGACGATTTTTAAAATCCCCTATTTCCCATTTATTTTCATGTATTACCTATCATTCCCTTTTATTTTCTAAAACCCTAGACAATTTTTCAGAAAAAATCCTCTATTTTTCTTCAAAACTCTAAGCGATTTCCATCTTTCCTTTCCTTTCCTCTGAATCTTGAATTTCTGTCCTTGTTTTGATCCTCCCTGCAAATTTTTCAAAAAAATCGTCTATATTCCTCAAGTCTTGTCTTGATTTTCTCTTTGTTTTTAGTCTATCCTGATGGCATTCAGTCAGCTTGATTCCGTCTTTCCAGAGGGTCATATCTCTTATGAGGTGCGACAAGGTCTCTCTGATCATTGGACTCTGAACACCAGACCTTTCATTCTCCAGTGGTACTATTCTTGGCTCAAAAACTTCTCTTGTATGTTCCTGGAGTATCTAAGCGACTGCGGATTAGAGCTAACTTTATCAGTGAAAAAGCAGATAATCAATGGCAATTTGATTCAAGCACTGGCAGAGCGGTGAATTCTGTGCATCTGCACCTTCTAGTTTCCGTGGGAAGAGATGACTCTACTATTGGATGAATTTTTAGAAATTATGGGTCTACTTGAGTCAGCTGGTCAGTCAGATGATCCATTAGAGCAATATTTTTTTATCAATGTCAAGGGACTCGACCCTCGAGATGCCTTAGCCCGAATGACTGGACGCAGATCCTGGCCACTGATAGGCGTATAAGAGAGTCAATATGTCGACTTATTTAAGCTATACTGATAGTATAAAACTTTTGAAGAAGTCGACTCCTTATCTTGAGCAACGCGAGAAAGGATACAACATGCGATGGTCTTGTGCACAATAGGACTAGTCTTCTTTCAGGATGGACAGAACTACGTTGACATTAGAATAGTGCAACTTTTGTTAAGATGGGGAAGCCGATTGACGAATCGTCTCTCGATCGCCATGGCCGCACTTGCTTTTTGTACCATAGATTGACCCGCTTTATGCTCAAAGATTTGATCTTAGTAGAAGGGTGCATCTACGCATTATAGTCTTGGTTCTTCCAGCATGTACCAACTCAAGTCAGCTCCTTCAGATATAGTAGCTAAGAACCATTACCTACTTCTTGGTACAGATTCTTGATCGAGAACCTCCATGAAGAAGAAGTCGTGTGAGATTACTTTGATCATCAAGAGTCACCCCCTCGATACACATATGTGCATGGCAAGCGGCTCAAGTTACTCAGACCATTCTTTTCTATTTATTACCAGGCAGAGCGATGCGTCAGGCAGTTCTCGCAGAGGCAAGAGCGTATTAATGCTCAATTATTATCAGGCATTATGCCAGAATTTGATCTAAAGTCTGCTCAGTGGTTCAGAATATACCATTCCGCCAAATATAGCTGAGATTCTTTTGTTGTCCCCACTATTTTTTCTGGTCCTTGAGTGTCTTCTGATTATCTTGAGTGATGGCGAATTGTTTGTCCACCCCCTCTTTGTCAAGTCTATTATCAATAAAATCATTTTCTTTTAATAACTTTCATTTCATCATGGTTTGACGCCCTCGACTAGGTAACAAGGCATATTTTAGTTGTTTATTTCCTTTACAAGAATAACGACGCAATTAACGTGATTCTAGTGATGACCCAATCATCTGGTAATGGGATATCCTTCAAATTGTCGACCTGATCCTCATCAAATATCTTTTCTCTATTCATTTTTATCCCAAATCGTTCTTCAAATCTAATCATTCATCTTATTTTGCAGAGAGCATCGGTATTCCCGAGTGGTTCAGACCAGATCAGGCAAGAAGATTGCACCATATCAATGCATCAATGATATCAACAACGAGCAAGAAAAGATGAATTTTCCAAAATCTGTTAGAGGACAGAGTCAGACCGACAAGGATGACATGAATATCGTCCCATATTAGCTGTTTAAGAAAATGATGATTAAAATGATGTCTAAGCAAGCTGAAGAAAGTCCCAGAAAGACTCTCATCAAGAAGAAGGCATCTGTTACCTTCTTAAAGAACATCACTAGCAAGAGCAACAGCACGAGAGATTCTAAGTCCGATAGAAGCAACAATAGAGGAAAAGGGGAGATACCTTCAAGCAAGACAACAAGTCTTTCCAGTCGAGTTCTCACTAGAAATCCCTGCAGAAAGAAAAGATAAAGTGTGACGGTTGGGGTTATGACCGCCTGTTTACTATTTTAGTTCAGCCACTCGAAGAAGTCCTTGAACGCATGCTGACCAAGGGACTAGTAAAACTTTCAAGAGCCATGGATCCTCCCACAATCATAAGAAGATTTCTGAATTAGTTCTATAAATTCCATCGGGCAGTAGGACATGATACCGAGCATTGCTTCGTCCTGAAGAACATCATCCAAGACTGCATCGACAAGAATCTCTTTGTTGAGAATGAAAAAGAAGACAAATCGACTGTCCTGACCAAGCCTTAACAAAAATCAAGCACTCAGCAAAAGATAAAGTATGAAGGTTGGAGCCATGACCGCAAGTTTACCCCATTAAACCAAACACTCGAGAGTATTCTTGTATACATGCTCATAAAAGATATGGTCAGACTTTCGCAGGCCGTTGATCTTTTTGTCACTCTAGAGAAATGGAAGGATCGATTCTAAAAGTACCACCGAGCATTGGGGCATGACATAAAACATTGTTTTGACTTCAAGAACATCGTGCAAAATTGCATCGACAAAGGACTTCTTGTTTGAGGCAAATTAGAGAATCAATCAGCTATCCTGCCAATATCCTTTCTGGACGCGAAGAGGAAGGATGATGCCAATGCTATATCACTTCTTTTATTCTACTTTTGTCATTTTGAAGGGGAAATGTAGTTTCAGTTCTCTTGTCTACATTCATCTGCGTTCATTTGCATTTGTCTGCATTTATTTGCATCCATTTGCATCAAATTTATTACCCATTCAGGATAAGGGGTAATCTTGAGACTCTCGACAGTTGTCCAAGTCATCGTGAGGGTGAAGACTGAAAATCTCCCATCACAATCAACAAGCATGTTTCAAAACACTGGTCTTTTTCAAATTCACCCTTCGGGTCAAATCTTTTGTCAAAATCATTTTTGGCGGTCATGTCAAAATTAACCTTTGGGTTAGGCCTACTTCCTAAATCCAATTCTTACTGGTCGAACTCTCTAAATCCAGATTTTACTGGTCAATGTTTTCAAACGCATTCTACACTAGTCTAGTTTTCCTTCCAAGATTTAAGTTTCGACTCGAATTTTTCAGTTGCCTTTGGGATTCGAGTTCCGACTCGAATTTTCTTTTCTTCAATTGGTATAGTTTTCCTTCAAAGATTTGAGTTCCAGCTCAAATTTTTCAGTTGCCTTTGGGATTTGAGTTCCGACTCGATTTTTCTTGCCTTCAATTGGTATAATTTTTCCTCAAAGATTCGAGTTTCGACTCGAATTTTCTTTCCTTTAAATCTTAAATGGTTTAGTTTTTCTTTTGGGATTCGAGTTCTGACTCAAATTTTCTTTTCTTTTAAACCCGAATTGGTTTAATTTTCCTTCGGGATTCGAGTTCTAACTCGACATTTCTTATCTTTAAATCCTAATTGGTTTAGTTTTTCCCTTGGGATTTGAGTTTTGACTCAAATTTTCTTTCCTTTAAATCCTAATTGATTTAATTTTCCTTTGGGATTCGAGTTTCGACTCAAATTTTCTTTTCTTTAAATCCTAATTCGGTTTAATTTTTCCTTCAGGATTCGAGTTTCGACTCGAATTTTCTTTCCTTTAAATCCTAATTGGTTTAATTTTCTTTTGGGATTCGAGTTATGAATCGATTTTTTTTCCTTTAAATCATAATTCAGTTTAATTTTTCCTTTAGGATTCGAGTTCTGACTCAAATTTTCTTAAATTTAAATCCTAATTGGTTTAATTTTCCATCAGAATTCGAGTTATGACTCAAATTTGTTTCTTTTAAATCTTAATTGGTTTAATTTTTCTTTCGAGATTCGAGTTTCGACTCAAATTTTCTTTTCTTTAAATCTGAATTGGTCTAGTTTTCCTTTGAAGATTGGAGTTCCAACTCGAATTCTCTTTTTCTTTTAAAACTCAAATTTTGAATTGGTCCTTCCAAACCCAGTTCAACACTGGTCCTTCCAAAATTCAACTTTTTGTTAGTCCTTTTACAAATTCCAGCTTCACGTTGGTTCTTTCACCAAAATCCAACTTTGCGTTGGTCCTTTTACAAAATCCAACTTTGCGTTGGACCTTTCACCAAAATCCAACTTTGTGTTGGTCCTTTTATAAAATCTAGCTTTATATTGGTCCTTTCACTAAATTCAGCTTTGCGTTGGTTCTTTTAACAAATCTAGTTATTGTACTGGTTCTCTCATCAGATCTAGTCCTTATACTAGTTCCGCATCAAGATTTAGGCTCAATGCCAATCTTCATATCTCCGGATTGACCAATTTTATCAAATTGGCCTTCGGGTCACCAATTTTATCAGTCCAACCTCTGGTCACCAATTTTATCAAGCAAGCTTTCGGGTTACCAATTTTATCAAAATCAAGCATTTTCTGACCCAAGAGTCTCTTTTGTCAATCATGGTCTTTCAAGATTCGACCTTCATGTCGAACTCGTCTGCCAATTGGCTCAATATCAATTATCAATCATTTTTTTGCGAGGGACCCTTTTTCCAGGGAGAGTTTGAGGAAGCTTGTTCCTTTCGCATGCAATTATTTTTCATTCGTTGAACCCCTTTTTAGGGAGAGTTTGAAGGGACTCACGTTTCGTGAACAATTTGCAAAATAATTTTTATTGTCACACAAGGAACCCTTCTTCTAGAGAGAACTTCGATGGAAGCTCATTCTCCTTGTGACCCCCAATATTTTTTATTAGGCCATCCCGTCATCAATGATCTTTTCCAGAGAGAGTATGATGGACTCACTCTTTTATGACAATTCATTCACCTTATCCAATCGGCCACCTTTCCATAAGAGAAGCCTGAAGTTATAAAGTTTTGACAAAAACTTAATTTCTCTTTAAAAGTTTCATTTTGCAAACACCTCCTCTTCAAGGAAGAGAGAAGTATCTTTTATTACCCGTTCAAGTAAGGGTTAAGCCTGAGTCTCTTCTCTGGGAAAAGGAGAGGAGAATTTAGTCATGGATGTGTCGATCAGATGTCAAGCGATTTCTTTCACCAAGGATCTCAAGAATATTTTGCCAATATGTCATCAAAATAGTTGTTGATCTCAAAATCTTTATTATACAAAATTTTACCTCATATTACCTTCCAAAAGGACAAAGCTTTTGTGAAGAAAGAAGAAAATTCAAGCTTTTTCTATTGGTCAATCAAAAGGAAGAAGAAAAATCCTCGATATGATTAGCGAAAGAAAAATTCAATGATGTTGAAAAGTGAATTGATATTGATCATAACTATGACACATTTTTAAAGATCATTCTTCTAATAATAAGGCAATGGAGATATCCTGCGCAATAAAAAGAATACACTCAATCTCCTCAATCAATCAAGCTACAATCAACTATCTATAAAAGAGATCTCTCAATCATCGTCAAGTTAAAGACTGATGGATGAGTTAGACCCTCGGGGCCAAAAAAGACTCAAATCATCTCCAAGTTGAAGGAGCATGTGACATGTACTTTTAGGGAAAGTTTAAATCATCGCCAAGTTGAAGACTGATGCAATGAATTTCCCGACAAACACTAAAAGATATGTGATCACTGTTATTATCAAGAGATTTTTAATCCAAGAGACCATATTATCAATTCAACTCCTGGGATAAAAAAAGACTCGAAATGTCTCCAAGTTGAAGGAGCATGTGACATGTCCTTCTAGGAAAAACCAGAATATCATCGAGTTGAAGGTTGATGTGATAAAATTCTCGCCAAATCCAAAGAGAGCTCACTTTTCTATGTCTCAAAAGAGTATAAAAGATCATTAAGAGATTTTCAATTAAGGATACAACATCAATTAAGGAGACATCATTAATATAATTCCTGGGACCAAAGAAGACTCAGATCATCTCCAATTTGAAGGAGCATGTGATGTGTCCTTCAAGAGAAAATTAGAACATCACCGAGTTGAAGGTTGATGTGATGAAATTCTCGCCAAACCCCAGAAAAGCTCAATCTCTATGTCTCAAAGTGTGTAAAAAGAACATCAGGAATAATCCTAAATATCAAACTATCAGAATCTGCCAAGAATTATCTTTATTCATGTAAAATTCTTTTATCAATATCCTTTTCATCGATTGCTTTTATGATACTGAGAGCAATTTTCTTTCTTTTCATATCAAAGAAATAGATAGCTTCCTTGAAGAAAACTCCAATATCAATAAATTTGAATTCAATTCAAGATTCTACAGAGTTAACCCAGTTGAAGGTAATACTTTAGGTAGAAGAAGGAATATATTTTCGCATAGATATGCTCATTTTTCAATCATTTTGAATCAACTACAACTTTTTATCTTATTGACAATCTTTTCTAGCTATCCCAACATGAAGTGAGAGCTTGCTGTCCATTTTTGACAAATCCTGGTGTTTTTGTTATCCCTCTTTAAGACTTGATAACACGAGTTTTCAAGATCCTTTCTTTCTTTTTAATCTGAGCACCTCGGCTCTCAGATTCACACACTTTTCTATGCTCCTCACTGTCTCACCATAGACAATTCATTTTTTGTTTTCGATTCGAGGTTGAGCCACCATTTATAGTTTTCCATCAAAAAGTCATTTCAAAAGCTATTTAGTCTTAGTCATGAGGTGCCCAAGACCAGTTTCCTTTTTTAAAGCTTTTAGGGAACCCATTTTCTTTCATTTGCAAACTCCTCTTGGATTTATTGTGCAAAATTCAAAGGTTCCATTATGGTTTCTTCTTTCAAGGATTTTGTTCTCGTTTAGGTTAAGGGTTAAGCCTGAATCTCGTTCTTCTATGAGGTATTTTCTCATTCAGGTTAAGGGTCAAACTTGAACCTTGTTCTTTTATGAGGTATTTTTCTCCTTTTAGGATAAGAGTTAAACCTGAATCTTTTTTGCAAAAAAACTATTTTTCAAAAGCTATTCAGTGTCAGCAATAAGGCGCTCAAGATCACTCCATTTTCTAAAGCTTTTAGGAAACCCCATTTTCATTGCCTTCTTTGTAGCCTTTCATTTTATGAGGTATTTTTCATGGTTTTCTTAATCTTTTCTCTTAAGAACTCCACTTTAGCCTCCCATTCAGGTAAGGGTCAAGCTTGAGCCTCATTTCAATGAGGTGAATTTTTTTCTCCATTCTCCATGTCATATCTACCACTATCATCCGAATTAACTCTCTCATACTTAGTCAGATTCTTCTAACTGGGGTATTTTATAGCTCAAATTTGGTGTGTTTTTCTTTGCCACTAAACTCGACTCTCAATCGACTTAGTAGCAAAGAGGGGCATCTGTAAACACCTCAAATTTTCTTCATACATTTTTAGATACCCCCTTTTAGCAGATGTCGTAGGTCAGTGTAGGAGTCTAGCCCTAGGTCGATCCTAGTTTAGGTGTCATTTCACCCCTATTTTGTCAGAAAATTTACCATTTTACCCCTAGGTTACCTTAGATCCCTGCTAGTCAGAGTTGACCAAGCTCATTTTAAGTTCAGAACAGTTAGAATGTCTATTATTTCTAGATCACCTAAGCTCACGATGAGCGAACCTTATTCATTTCTAACCATTTTGGCTAAAATTTGTTCATTTTCTCAGAAATGAGCTCAATTCCAGCTCGGATTGTAGTTAATTGTTCTCAAGTCAGTTAATCTTAGTCGACCCTATTCCTCTGAGTCTAACCTGAGCTCACCAAGAGTTCAAGTGGTCCAGAGCCAGTTTAATTTCATTTCACACAGTCTAGGAGTCCATTTGAGCCCATTTCAGCTAAAATTGAGCTGAGTCCAATCAGTTGAGCTAGTGTTTGAGCTTCAGAATTAGTTCATCTCAATATTACTGATCTTTATTTTGGCTCAAACCCAGTACGGTCTCATTACCCATTTCACTTCAGTGCGCATTTCTCACCATTTCCCTAAGAATTATATCATTTCTCGATCATCCAGTCTAGGAGTTTGTTTGAGTTAGTATCATTTTAGTTCACCTGATCTTAGAAACCTTAGAAACCTTAGAATTCAGTTTAAACCAGTCGAGACCAGTCGAAACTAGTTCTCCAGTGTCACTCTCTGCCCTATAGGGGCAAAGTCATTTCTCGGGCCATGTCATCCGAAACATCATTTTGTCATTTTCTAAGTTGGTACGACCACTAATCGGAGCTCAGATCAATTCTTTTCTTAAAATTTTAGTCATATCCGAGACTCAATTCACATTTGGATCAGATCCAACATCGAATATGATATCTAACGATTAATTTTCATCCTCGAACAAGAATGTTCAGTTCTTTGTCTCTGCTAGGGGTCTGGGACTTCAAATTCCTCATCCAGGGTTTGTATTTTGTAATCATTTTTGTATCATTTCATATCATTTTATGTCATTTTGTATTATTTCATATCATTTTATTACATTTCATGTCATTAGATGCCATTTTCGAGGTCCAACACTCTGGTTTTTCAAAATCTCAAATCCAGACTCGAGTTTTAAAACCTTTATTTTGAAATCAATTTCAAAAACCTGTGTTTTAAATCGACATTTGCCATTTGGCCAACTCCCTAGGGCTTTACATTTCTTATTTCAAAAATATTTTCCTTAGAAAAATGATATGGATTCATTTTAAACTTGATTTCCAAATCAATTTCCAATTTTTATCAACTTTCTTCATGTGGGGCCCACCCCACAAGGGTGTAAACCCTAATTTTTCTATATTTATTCAAATTCATGCTTTACATATTTCAAAAATACAAAAATATTAGTGAATCTAGGTGTCTTTTTGAAGTTTATCGAAAAAAAAATTTAATCCTTTTATTTTCAAGTTTTTAAAATCATTTTCTGAAAAATCAAATGGGACCCACAATAGGTGGAGCCACATTTGAAGATATTTAGGTTAGTTAGAGTTTTAATTAAATTAGAAGTTTGAAAAAGTCAAAATTGATTTTAAAACCACACCTTTATTTTGGTATTTCAAAACTTTGTTTTTAACTTTTAATTAAGGTTTTAAAAACCAAATGTGGGCCCAGAAAGGTGGCTTCACATTTGAGGTTCCTTCAAATCAATTAGGAGTCAATTAGGTTATCTAATTAGTGTTTGGTTTAGGTTAGAAGTCCATGTAGAAATTGGCCCCTTAATTAAATGAATTAAGAAGAGTTTCAAAAAAACCAAAACTCTCTAATTAACCCTAATTAATGTTTTTTTAATCTATAAATAGGTCCCTCTAGGATTTTGACCCCCATATCATCTTCTCTCCCTTTCTCATTGCTCTTTCTTCCTCCTCAAGTCTAGCGGCTTCCATTGTTGCAGCCCAAGGTAAGCATCCCTTCCTCTTTTTATTTTTTTATTGTTTTTCTATTATTTCCACCATTGCCGCCCCCTTTTGTGCATGTATTTTCCTTTCTTTTTTTCATTCAAGGTCAATACTCATGACCCAAGATGAAGATCTACTAATCATCCATGGTGTTTTACATGATTTTGATCTGTTGGAATAATTGGAAATACAATTATTATGTTAAAAGCGCGAAAAAAATTGAGATTCAACCTTTTTATAGGTCGAAACCCTCTTTTAACGGCTAAATCAAATTTCCAACCATGCTTTCCTGTTTTTTTTTTGTTTATTTCATCATATTCATGTTTATTTTAGTTGTTCAAACATCAAATCATGATTCATTGCATTATTTACATGTTTTTCTATGTTTTTAGCATGAATAATCAACTTATTTTATTCTAGGGTTTTAGGTTCGTTATTTGCAAATCTGGTCGTCTGTTAATGCATTTATTTCACCAGTTTATATACATTAATAAGTCTAATTTTTTTTATGGTGAAATCATGCATGTACCTACGGTTTTAAATAAAAAAATCAGGATTTTTAGCAAGGTTGTTAAATGCGATGAGGCAAAGCGAGGTGTTGAGCCTGCGCTTCGCCTCTCACAACTGGTATGGAAGTGAAGCGGTGGGAGGGGAGGCAGGGAGCGATTGAGGAGCAGTTGGTCGGCACGTGGCGGTGGATCCACCGGCACTTGGGGTTAGCACAGCCGACGAATCGGGCGGAGGAGGAAGACTTGGGGATGAAGGAGGGGGTTCTGGAGGTTGATGAGGGGCAATTTGCGCATCACAGCACGCCTCAGTACCTTGAGCGTGCGCCTCGCCTCTGAAGCGTATGCTTCATGTACTGAGGCGTACGTCTCTCACAACACTGATTTTTAGAGGTCTGTAACCCTGTGTTTAAAATCAAAGTCGGAACCTGTTTTCTGAGTTGAGAAAATGCTATAAAAATTCAAGAGCATCTTTCTGAAGTCATATCTCCCTCGTCCAAGATCCGATCGACAATCCGTAAAGAGCAGAGTACTCCTAATGATGTATACTGCAATCTATAAAATTTTTATAAATTTCTATGATAGATTTCTATGCTTCTATGATCCAATAATAGTGTCTATATTTCTTGAACTGACACACACGATTCTGGGCTTGGGTCAACTTGCTGGAATGATTTCTCCCTCACCAGAGATCATTTTTCTGATTCGTAAAATGGATTCTTCTCTCTGTAATCTTTAGTTTATCTCTGTAAAATTTTATAAATTTCAAAGACTGTTTTCTATATTTTTCAGCACCCAAAACAAGATCTGTTTGTTTCACATCGTTATGCATAAGCCAGAATCAGGTATGTATTGCCAAAATCATATCTCCCTAATCAAAGATGCTTTTTCTTATATGTAAAAAGGGTTATTTTTGTTCATCTGTCTAATTTCTTTCTGTAAAAATTCATAAACTTTCATTGCCCTTTGATATCTGATTTAGGTCTGACACTGTGATAGGTACGTGACCATGGGCAAAATCGTATATTTACATATTTTTATTTATTTTTTATATTAAAATAATCCCAAAAATTATATTTTTTAATTACATTTTAATTTTAAGGTTATTAAAAGTGTCCATGTCAATTTTTGTAAATTATAGAATTCATTTGATGCATTATTTAGTTATTTCATAAAAACAGGATGCCCAAGGGCAAAATTTGATTTTTTTTATAATATTTCGATTTTTTCATGAAAATTTTTATCTTTTTAGGGTTTTATCATGTTTATAATCATGCTAGGGTGCTATTCACCGGATTTGGTATTGTTTTGAATTCGTTTTATTTTCAGGTTAAGCGTTTTACAAAAATATTTTCTGAGAACCCCTGTTTTTAACCCTGTTTTGCAATAAAGGTCAATTTTCAAGGTTATTTTAGCTATTTTTACCAAAAATCTGAATTTATAAGTTTTTATTTTTATTATTTATTCAATTTTGCATCATCCTTTATTATGTTTATTTCAAGAAAGCATGAGAAAAGGCTTATATCCAGATAAATCCCTCAATTTCCAATATTATGGGATAAATTCTGAAAAGCTGACATTTGTCGACTAATAAGTTTGCTAATTTTGCAGAGACATCCAAGATTGTATTTTTCTTTATTTTTCTTTCCTTCTCTTCAATTTATTATTGATGTAAATTGTAAATTTGGAATAAGAATTTACTTTTACCCTTAGATTAGGGTTGCATTGCATATAGTTCATTTTTCAATAATGTCAATATGTGATGGATGGTGATTCATACATATTTTAAATCCACCATGGTCTACACAAATGGCACATGCACTTGATTCTAAGGAGTTAATAAACTCTATTGAGTTTGTATTTGTGGTCATAGTCAGAATACAAACAATATCCATATTTATCATCTTCTTTTAAGCTAAAAATGACTTACACTCTTAGGCTATTTTCAGAAATTATAGCACGTTTTCGAGACTTTTCTAAGTATTTCTCCTTTTAGAATCAAATGAGACATATTCAATGCATGTTCGTGGCCATAGTTAGGAATATGTGTTGAGTTTATTTCATCTAAATTCTATAAAGTACAAAAATCTTTTTACAAATGATTTCTATCAAAAATTTCAGAAAATATTTTCTCAAATTGCATTCATGCATCATTTAGGTTTAGATGGCATCATGAAAAGGATTTCATAGGGCCATACGCCCATCCTTGTTGAGTTATTTCACAAATCTACTTCAGAAAAATTGATTTTCTAAAAAATTACCCAATTTTTCTTCAAAAATCGATTTTCTCAAAATATCAGGATTTTTTTAGAAATCAAATTTCCTTTTCTTCAAAATACTTCCCAGATGTGGTTCACGTTTTTCAAAGTATTCTCTTTTCTAATATTTAAAGCATACATCATGTTTTTATTCAAATTTTTCTAAGTCATAGCACATGCCTGATTCTTTGTGCATTTAGGAATAGAACATCGATTTAAACAAGTTGAGGAAAGCAAAGCACTAGATTGATCCTTGATTCGATTATCCCTGGTTGTGCCAGGAATGGTTGAACCTCGTACCGACAAGTGGGTCTCATTCTACGAATTTTCTTGCATTTTAAAACGGAGGTGAGTTATTTTCAGAATCTTCTTCAAAGGTCAGTTTGACTTGCAAAAGTAAAAATTTGCAATGATAACACATAGTAATAACTATCACAGTAAATCGTGACAAATAGGATCGATTTACGTACCTTGGTCACACTTTTCTCCTCTTCATCCCCTCCCTCTATCCTCTGCCTTTCTTCTTCCTTCCTTCGTTCCTTCGACTCCCTATTCTGCTTTTCAATTTCTTCCTTCCTTTTTATTTTCTTCTCTTCCTCTTGCTTTTTCCTTTTTCTTTCCTTCTATTCCTTCTTCTGTTTTTTTCTTTCCCTTTTCTTCTCTTTCTTTTACTTTTTCCTTTACCTTTCCTTCTCTTCCTCTTCCTGTTTCTTCCTTTTCCTTTCCTTCTATTCCTCCTCCTCCTTCCTTTGCCTTTCCTTCTATTCCTCCTCCTCCTTCCTTTGCCTTTCCTTCTCTTTCTCGTCCTTCTCCTGCTCCTTCCTTCGCTTTTCCTTCTCTTCCTCATCCTGATACTTCTTTCTTTGCCTTTCCTCTTCCATCTTCATCATTTGCCTTTCCTTCTCTCCCTCCTCCTCCTTATTCTTTCTTTGCCTTTCTCTCTCCTCCTCCTTTTTTCTTTGCCTTCTTTTTTTTTCATTCTTCTCCTCCTTCTTGCTTTGCCTTTCCCTCTCCTCCTCCTTTATTTGCCTTTGCTTTTCATTCTCCTCCTCTTCCTTCTTTTGCCTTTCCCTCTTCTCCTCTTTCTTTATTTGCCTTTCCTTTCTTTGCTTTTCATTCTCCTCCTCCTTATTTTGCTTTTCTTTTTCTTCATCATCCTTCTTCTTCTTCTTCTTCGTCTTTAGTTCTTCCTCATGCTTCCTTTGCTCTTCAGCCTCAATATTTGATGAATAAGCATAATACAATTCCAACGCTTTGTCCCTTTCTTTATCATTCTCAATCTATATTATATTTTGGTACCCTTCATAACGCTTATATAGATGAGAATGACAGATCATTTCATTAAGTGTCATAAAATCGAACGACATGGAATTTTTTGTCTGACGAGCTTTAGACATTGCTAACCTGCACAACACATAAATTTAACTGCATCATTATATGTTACAACCGCCTCTCCAAGTATATAATATTACAAATTATCTTATTTGTTAAATAATCACCAACATTACAAATCGTCTCAATATTTGGCTTCATAAGTAAACATCGTTGTAAGATTTAACAAACTTAAGTACAAATCGAGGTAATTTCATAAATAAACATCACTAATGCTTTAAATGTATAAATCGTTGTTGCTTCAAACTTATAAATCGTTGTATAAATCACAACCTTCATAAGTAAGTACATATCGTTGTAACCTTTGGGCTTTATGCGTAAACATTAATGTACGATTTATCAAACTTAAGTACAAATTATGGTAATTTTATTAAATCGTTACTGCTTCAAACGTATAAATTGTTGTAGAAATTGCAACCTTCATAAGTACATATCGTTGTAACGTTTGGGATTCATACGTAAACATTATTGTACGATTTATCAAACTTAAGTACAAATCATGGTAATTTCATTAAATTGTTACTGCTTCAAACGTATAAATTGTTGTTGCTTTATAAGAACAAATCGTGCTAACAGTTTTTTGTTGCCCAGAAGGTGGATAGGTACAAATCGATTTGTTTCAGTATGAAAATAGGTATTATTTAGCATGAATAGTAAAACCAGTTATAAGATTTAGCATTCAGATTTACAAATTGATTTGTTTGCATAACGAAAACCTTACAAGAAACTCACTGAAATGATACGAGTTTTGGTAATTTGACAGTGGAGGAAAAACACCCAGAACCAGAAGGTAGACACAACCGATGGTGGCAACGATGTTGTCACTGCGTAGACAATGACAAACGATGTTTCAGCGGCAGCAGACGACGACAAAGGGTACTTCAGCGGCAACAGACGAAGGCAAAGGTTGCTCCGGCGACAGTAGACGACGGCAAAGGGTGCTCTAGTGGAAGAAGATGATGACAAAGGAGGGTCCGGGGCAGCAGACAACGACAAAGGGTGCGTTGTCAAAGGGAGCTCCTGTTACAGCAGATGGTGCAAAAGTTTGCTGCTTAGAGCGAAAACATAACGTTTTGACTTTGAAGAATTAACATCATTCTAGAACTAGTGTTTTCACTTTTCTAGATAGAGGATCTCAAACCGTTATTTCATTTTTTTAATGGAAGACATTTTTGTCCTTTTCTCATACTGTCGTTTCTTGGTGGGAATGGCGGGAAAGGGTACTTAAGTCTTTGCAACCACACCAGACTCCGATGCTAAGTGATGCCGACACACACAAGGATACGAGCCCCACGAGCTTATATACGTGGCGCTCATTCGGACCCCCGAACACACACTGTAGCAAACAACGCGTCTTCGGGGTGGAGGGCATGTAACTTGCTCAGGCCTTTTGCTGCTCAGTCAAGCTATCAAAAGACAACCACCATAAGGAAATTAAAATCTGAAAATTTGAGGGTTGAAAGGGGATTTGAAACTTATCTAATGAGATTTAAAAATCCCCAAAACCTCTATAAGAGGGACCTCATTCATGCCTCCCTATTTCTTTCTCTACGCACTCTCTCCCAAATCTGATCTCTTTTCTTTCTCGTCTCTTCTCTTTACTCACGTTTCCCAACGTATTTCAACTTCCCAACTTTGTTTTTTGAATTTTTGAGGTAAGAATACTCTAGCATATGTGTGTGCATAGTGCCAGTGTGAATATGCATGCTGTGGAAGTCCCAAATTTGAATATTTATATGTTTATATCAGCCACTAACATTGTTAAGATTGATTTGATATGAGTCTTAAAAGAGTTGGATCTCTAAAAACGTTTTTGATAAAAAACTAATTTTTGGGAGATCAAGTTTTTTTTTTGGAAAAACGTTTTTTGAGGCTATTATAGATTTATATGTTTATGAGTTCTGTATATAGATTGTATGTGAGATATCAATCCAATGAGATCTAGCGGTATGGGGCTCCAAAACTATTTTTGGATAAATTGGTTTTGGAGAAAGCCCATCCACCCGATTTTTTGGGAAAAACAAATTGTGTGTTCGAATACATGTGGATTTAATTAGGTATAATCTGTATATGTACATATAAAATCAGATTGGTGGCAAATCTGAGATTTATTGTGAATGCTTAATGTATTATTAAAAAAAAGCTTCCTTATGAAAAACATTGAGATTGTGTTAATGATCCATGATTTAGATTAGACATTTTTAATTTAGTAGTTTCCGCATAATTTGCATTTAAATTGGTGGATTTTAAATTCATGTAAGTAGTATGCCTAGGTCTGAAAATTTGTCTGAAGGTGTTTGATGTGTATTTGTAATATGAAATACTTTTAAAATCATTTTATATGAAAAACATGAAGAAAGTGTGATATACTTGCTAGAAGGTTGATTTTCTTTACTTGAACAGGTATGGTATTTATGTTAAATATTTTTTTAAAATCATGTATGCACCATGCTTGGGTTAGTAATATAGTAGGTAAGTGTTTATTTGGTTCTTTTACATGTTGAATTATCTAAACAATTGCTTGATTAAAATACTACACTCTATCTTGCATTTTGAATTGGCCAATTTTAGAGATGGACCTAGAACTCACAAACCCCAAACCCTATAGCCGTAAAAATTTATGGAGATCTATACACATGGAAGAAGTCCCAAAAAAAATTTGAACCCAGGGGTGGCATGGTTGAAGAAAGAAGCTCATCGCAAAACGAGACAAAAAATATGCTCGATTTTTGGGAATGCTTAGACATGTTGTGGTGTAGGATTTTTATATTAAGAAATATTCTTGATCTGGGGACAAGATTTTTATACATATTAGATCACATATAGTAGAACACGAGATAAAAATCTTGGAATTTAACTTATTCCCAGTAAGCACCAGAAAATCACACAAATATAATACCCTTTATCCAGGATTGAACTATGTCAGTACCCACAAATATTGGATATCAAAACAATTATTATAATATTCACAAATTTTAGAGAATATTTAAATAAAAAATAAAATACTATAGAATTTATCTATTTTAAGTTGGTTCATATTTGTGAATTGCAATTATTTAGCAATTAGTTGTCGCTTATTTAGTAATTAACTGGTAAATTATGGTTAATTAGCACTAATACTATTCTTTCAAATTCATTTACTATCCAATTATAATTAAAATTTAATTATATTTGGGTTATGAGGCTTTAAAGAGGTATTTGGGTTTGGACCTTGATGGGGACCCAAGATGGTCAACCCACATGGTTTGGTTTTTGGACTCGATTCAAATAGACCCACTTTGGTGAGAACCACTTGGATCTTTTATAACTTCCTTTTTGAGTTGGACTTAATGGACCAACCTATTGAGAAATGGGTTGGGTTTTACCCAAGTTTTAGTTTTTTTTTGACTTTTCCTTAATGTAGAAGCACCAGCCAACTAAGAGGGGCCCACTAGGGGATGTCCCATCCTAGGAACTCTATATCCTAACTAAATCAAATTCTAATTTAGTTTCCTAAATCCATTAGTCATTTAGCTTAAGTCTTAATTTATTAAACTTATGGACTTTGTTGACTTTTTTTTTAAGTAGAAGAATCTAGAAAATTAAGAATTGATATAGTAAAGAATATCTTGCCAAGTAGGATGGGCCCACATAGGGGACGTCCCTCTCTTGGCATCCTACTTGATTAATTAATTATAATTTCAATTATTATTTTTATTCCATTTAATTTTGTTATTTAAATTCTAATTGATTTCTATATTGGATTCCAAATTCAATTTAGATTCAAATTCATTTAAGTAACTCCACATTAAATCAAAATCCAAATTCAAATCCCGTATTTAAATTTACATTAAATTATATTCAAATTAAATTAAGTTCTAAATGCAAATTCAAATTTAATTAAATTCAAATTCAAATTCAAATGAGATTCAAATTAACGTGTTACTTAATTTCAAATTGGCATTCATATTAAACTCTATGATGGATATATAAATATCATAATTAAGACATAAAATTTCTTTTTTAATTATTTAATAGATATAAAAAAATTACAGGTATTACATTTTAACCATAGTCAGAGGTCCACAACATATATGTGCGAACATGAGGAGGTTCATACAAATATATTGCAAATCTCCTTATTTTGATTTTAACTATATTTTACAACATATTTGTGTGAAAGTGAGGAAGTTCACACAAATATGTGAATTTCCTAGTAATTTTTACCCATAGTCAGAGAGGTTCACAACATATTTGTGTGAACTTGAAGAGGTTTATACAAATATGTTGCAAGAGGCCTGCACAAATATGTTGCAAATCTCTTCAGTAATTTTAACTATATTCAAAGGTTCATAATATATTTGTTCTAAATGTCAAGAGGTTTGTGTAAATACGTTGCAAATGGTAAAATGATGCTAAAAAGTTGAGAATCAGTTATTATGGATATATGGCAAAGTTTGGCATATTTGTGGGCTTTAGCAAAAATGCACCATTTTTTATAGGACAACACAGTCATTTTCCATCCATCATATGATGTTTAGTTACCTTAAGGATGATCTTGCTACGATTGGAATAAAAGGAGGGATGATATTGGAAAATGGGACAAGGGAATGATGGTTTTGTGTTTGCCCCATAAAAGGGTGATAATGGAAAAAACTCGTTTGAAAAAAACTATTTTCAGATGATCAAAAGTGTAAAAGAATCACATGACTTCCAAAGTAGGGTAAAATATGATTTATATGATAATCACAGCCACTATCATGGAAGCCTAAATACTGGCACTCATAGTAAAGAATCATTTCAAAATGAGAATGTAAATTTGTATCGTACCATCAGTACCAACATTGAGAACGCCACAATATTAACTAGAAATGTTTCTTTCCCTACAAAAGAAAGAAACCGAAAACACTAACTAGAAACGAGAAACTTAATCAAGCTAGCTAAAAGCCACATGAAAGTTGGCCACCCATAAAAGGGAGAGAGAGCAGATCAAGTAAAAGCCACATGAAAGTTGGCCACCTATAAAAGGGAAAGCAGATCAAGTGATGTGCCAAATCACAAATGTGATTTGGCATTCTCACCGTCCACAATGTTCACAAGGACCATGATGGAGCAATGGACGGTGAAGATGTCAAATCACTTTCTTAAACTGATTTGACAGATCACCTGATCTGCTCTCTATAAAAGGTCAACCTACATTTTCTGAGCATCCTCTAACCAATTATTTAATGGATGCAAAGTCATCTCAACCAGCAAACTAGTTAGGTAAAAGGCCAAATTACCCTAATTTAATAGTCACAGTTAATGAATGCCTACAGGAGTGTTTTAATGAGAACGCATGTGTCATTTTTAATATAGTTTAAATCAAGTAGTTGAGTAGCTATGAGGCTAGCTATCCCGTTTTATAACAGTAAGTAATTAAGGGCATTTAATGAGGGGGCGGGGAGGTGAGCATAGGGGAAGATGAAGTACTTGAAAACTGAAGCATTGAATATCATAAGTTTTCCCTCGCATGCAGCCTTCACAGGTTCCCACTCTCTCCATCAGTAGCCAATAATCATTATAAAAAAAGTAATCAAAATTTGTGGTTGCATGATGTACAGTTAGAAAATAAAGTTGAATTTCAAATAACAACTTTGGTAAGATAAGAGAAATGCCGTAGAGGGGTCCTATAATATATACTGCAGAAGATAGCATCAGCGTGGCACCATTTTGGTAGTTAACCAACAAAAAGGAAAAAAAGGAAATTCCCACTGAACCTTGAAAAGACAAAAGGGTCATCATTTGCTCCATGCAGGACCACATGGTTCCATACCATCATACTAAAATGGAAAAAAACAAGAGAATACTTGTATAAGCATAAGAACCTACAGATGGGATTACCATCAATATTTAATAATCAGTAGAATCCACAAAGGCCTCTGGATACAAGGCTGCATGCAAGAAGCTCATTCTTACAAACAAACGAATCTAAGAATGGTCCATGGTGACTCGTACGAAGCAATGACCAGTATACGGTTGATATACAGTATTCAAGGCATGAGGAATGTTTAACCGATAGTCTTACATTCAAAGCTATTTTGTTCGCATTTTTTCTTTTTTGGTTCTTTTGTAATCTAACCCTGTAAGTATGATACACATGGTTCATTTATTTGAAAATATGCTTTGTAATATGTTATTCTGATGATAAGCAGGTTTCTCAAGCGTTTTGAAAATCACAGCCCACAATGCACTAATTATCATCAATGATAGTACTTTATGCTAAAAGATTGCTATAGCTAACAAACAAACAAACTGTCTTGAACACATCCATAAGGTCAAATTAAATGAATATTTTCTCAACTAGATAGTACGCACATCAGACTGTAGCAAAAAATACATATCCACAAGAAACAGTGAATGACCTAGAAGATCAAAAGCCAAAAAAAAAAATGTTCGTTTCTATTAAAAAAGAGAGAAAACAAAGTCAGCAGTTACTCTTTTCCTCTCGGGCGCGATGCCAGGCGTGTGTTTTGAAAGAGGAGTACCGGGGACACGGTCTACAAGGACTTCCCCACCAAAACATACGCAATAGACCCCTCCCTTTTAAAACTCCAATAAGGGCTCCCCTTGACCTTCTTGCACCACCCTTGAAGACAATGGTAGAACATTAACAAAAGACCATTTCTAACCAGTGTCGATTCCCTAGAGCACATAGAGTACACCACCCCAATCCCAACCACTGGTTATCAGCCAAACCCAAAAGTCGAAAGACAAAAAATCCTGTCCTTTGCAAACAAGATTTCTGCAATGACACAAAGGAACCCAACAAGGAGAAACATCTCTGCAGTGACATGTATAGCTGCAATGATTCTTATCACAAGTACTTGACTAAAAAAGGAAACAATCCTGCAATCACATGAATTGCGGTGGAAAATCACTATCATTACAAAAGTCATGAGTTTCTTCTTCCTGCAAAATGGAAAAAAAATGGCAAAAGTAATACCAAAACATCCATATCAGCCAGTTCTTATTCAAACTTTCGGTAGACTGCCATATATTCTGAAAGCTTTACAGTTTTCCGGTAAGAAGAACATCGAATGTATATTACCCTAAACCAAGGTATGTAGAGAGAGAGAGAGAGAGAGAGAGAGAGAGAGAGAGAGAGAGAGAGAGAGAGATGCCTGGCTTTCCCTTGTACGCCACAAGTATTCAAAAACGAATCCACCATGAAGAAAGGAACCATAAGACAAAAAAAAAGGAAAATAATTTTCTGTTCATGCATTCTATTGTCACCGTCGTAGGTCTCTAGGAAATTCCACTGCTGTGGCCTTGAGAGGACAGCCTACAGCAGACTCCCTCAGAGCATCCTCCAATCGGAGTTGTAGAAGAGATGGGGAAATGGTAGTCCCGACTCCTGACCTCCTTCTTCTTCTTCTTCTTCTTCTTCGTATTCATCACCTTCATCTTAATCGTGCTCTTGGTTGAAGATTTGAGAAAGAAAATGCCACTCAACGAACCCAGAAGAAAAACAATGGAAAAGGACAGCCAGGAGTCGGATATCAAATACCATTTTAAGTAGTGGAATATAGCCAAGGTTGAATTTACCATAGCGTACACAAATCCTTTGGTAGTAGACAACAGTGACCATTGAAGTCATAAGAGTAGGGTTTAAATGACCAACATCTTATAAAAGGAGAAGAACGGGCAGTTTTCTTTTTTCTTTGTTTTTAACAAAAAAAAAATTCTCTTTTATAAATTTTTCTCAAATGCTTTCCTTAAAAAAAAAAAGAAACATCTTCCCAAACGCCAAAGCAGTTCAAAGATATCTAATGAGATTTTAGGTTTCTTTTTCTCCTCATGCTTACCCTCTCAAACAGTTTCGTCCACAAACCTACAGACGCCTTCAATCTCTATCCAATTCCCGTAACTCTCTCTCTCTCTCTCTCCAAAAACTATAAGAATCCGATGGAAAATTTTATTACATTTTTTTCGTGTTATATTTTGTAGTTTTATTTTTTATTTGTATATTTTTAATTCTTTTGTGTTATTATGAAATATTAAAATGTATTTATGTTAGTACAAAAAAATTAATTATGTTTCAATAATTAACTTATGTCATTCATCTTGTTGCTAAAACAAAAACAATATATATTTACCATAAGGGATGTCAATGTGTTGGATGTAACTAGAGATGGCAGTGGATTGGGGAAAAAAATGGGGCCCCGTCTCGCCCCATTTAGACTGGGGATGAAGGTTAAAAAGTTGGGGATGAACTTACACAACATGAAACGTGGATGGAAGTGGGGATGAAGGTTAAAATCAAAACACATGCAGAGATGAAGGGCAGAATTTTGAGATGGGGCGGGGGTGGAGACCTTGTCCCCGGCGCGCCTCCACCCGGATCCACTGCCATCCCTAGATGTAACCTGACATCAAACCTGAATCTGAATCCAATTAGTAGGTTCGTTAGCTAGAGAATTCAGATCTGATTAATATTCAGATTCAGGTTCTGTATTGAGTTTGAATGTAAACCTGAATCCGATTAAAACCTGACTGGATTAAGTGTAAGTATTTAGTTTTAAGCTAGTTGGATTTAGATTAGGCTTTTATCTAATTCCGTCTGAATTCAAATCCCAAACCTAACCCGATTAGGCCAGACCCCCATTAAGTGGGACTCAATAATGTCTAGATCCATTTACATCCCTCTTTATTTTCCGACAGAGAAAGCTGGGGTTTACTTCCCTATCTAGCTGCATACAACACATGCCCAACCTACGTGCGGCACCCAATATAGTAAGAAAGGGAAAGAGATCAAATCAAAGAATTTGATTTTTTTTTTTCTTCATACATATATAAGATCTTGTATCCCTTTCTTGAATCGTATTAACGTTGGATGTAACAACTCACAAGTGATTATGGTAGGAAACGTCAAATCTAGGATTTATGTGGAGGAGGGAAGGGGTATCAACGGACCCCTTTCCATCGAACAACCATCACGGGTTTTGACAGGTGCTAAAAGACTTTTTTTTCTGCCCAATTCTTTAGGGCACTCGAGACCACAGCTAAAAACGGGTGTTTTAAGTGAAAAAAAAAGTGCCGCTGATCGCGTGCTCCATCAGCGGCGCTCTTTTGTCCGACGTAAAAAGTGGAAGAAGTGCCATCCACCTGTTACTCCGGTCCTTATGTGGAGTTGGATATCCAACTGATTCGGAATCCATTTTGTCAGATTCATTAGACCAAGGAGCATCCGATTAACAATCGGATCTAGACATTGTGTGATGTTTTAAATCAAAATTCTGAATCTGAGTATAAACCAATGTTGTCAGTATCGATATGGCCCTGAATTGGCCAGTTTCAATCTAAGGATGACATGTGTCTTTAAAATATTAAAATAATATTAAAAGTATAAAAAAAACTAATTTTAACAGTTTTAAGTATTTTAAAAAAGTTAAGCTGACTCAGGCCTGTTCCGTATCGATTTTGAGCGATACGGTACAAACCAATTCACAATTTTACTGACAACATTTGGTATGAACTGAACCCAATCCAATCGGGTATCCTAATCTGAATATATATAGATATATATATTTATAGTTAACCATATATATCCAGCTAGCTATTTTAAGCTAGTCGGATCCTCATCGGCAGATTCAATAGCACCATTTTCATCGGAATCTAAATCTGACTATGAATCCGGTTAGCCAGTGCCCATAATGAGGTTGGATCCCCATTTGCATCCCTTAGATTTATGTTTCTCATTAAAAAGAAATAAAAGAAGAATGAACAATGACGTAGGTCATGCTGACATCGTGGCCATCCAATTTGCATTTTAAAAAGATCAAAAGTCAACAAAACCACGTGGCATTCATCCAAAATGTAAACAGACGGCCACGATGTGGGCAGGAGCAAAAACGCTCATGTTCAGCATGACCTGATCTGCTTCCTAAAAAATGTGTCCCTTTTCTATTGAATGCGATTGCTCGCAAGCTTGGATTGCATGAAACATGAAATTCTTGGCCAAGCAGCTTCGAATTTATTTTCAGTATCAGGAAGGACACTCTTGTGGTTCTTAGGGATGTCGATGTCACTGAATCCAAATCCATTTAGCTGGATTCGGTATAGCAAACAGTATCCGATTGACAACCGGATCAGATTTCGTATAGAGTATTTTATTTGCATCTCAATTCAAGTCCAAACTGAATCTGAATTTAATGGCTATCTGAATCCAATTATGTGTAAAACCGTATCTGATTGTCTATTTTAGGCTAGTTAGATCCAGATTCAATATTTCCCTTCGTTTGAACCAGAATCTAACTAGTCAGTATCTGATTAAGTCTAGGGATGGCAGTGGACCGGGGGAAAGCGGGCCCCGCCCCACCTCGCCCCGTTTGGACCGGGGATGAAGGATATGAAACGGGGATGGAGGTGGGGACGAAGGTTAAAATCCATCCCTGTTCGGGGATGGACTTACCCTTTTCCCGCCCCGCCCCGTCCCTGCCACTTTTCCCCACCTCATCCCCGCCCTGCCTCATCCCCGTTTGAACCGGGGATGGAGGACATGAAACGGGGATGAAGGCAGGGGTGGAGGTTAAAATCCATCCCCCGCCGGGGATGGAGGTGAGGATGGAGGTTCTAATCTTGAGGCGGGGTGGGGGTGGAGACCTTGTCCCCCGCCCCACTCGACTGCCATCCCTAATTAAGTCGGATTCAGTAACGCCTGCATTCGGACAGAATCCGGCCCATTTACAGTCTTGGAACTGAAATGTCTTAAAAGTCACAGGTTATCATGCACTATTTTCTAGCAGAGAAGAGTTCAACAACGACAATGCTTGAGATCAAACGGACTAGCTTCCCGAGGAGACGAACAACAATTCAAAATTCCTGTGTTTAGGTAGCCTTTTTCCTGATTTTTTCATGCAAATGTTTTTGTTCTCTCGACAGCCTTTGGCTTCTCAAGTTGTGTGTCTCCTTGTGTCGGACGCTAGCTGGCCTCTCATATTTTATGTTTTGCTGAACATTTCAACTGCACGGTCATCTCCTGCATAAACATCAAAACAGGTGTGTGTGTGTTTGTAGTACCTTTTCCAATTCCTCTCTCAAGTGCCTGGGCATAAGTGAAGGGAAGGGATGCTCTTGTTCGATGACCAGATGAGGACGGATCAAAGGTGGAGCACGCTTGTGATCTCCAGGGTTTGGACTAGTGAATCCTCTGCAGGTAATGAAATCGCTTTTTCTTTTTCTCTATAGTTCTCATTTTTGTATATCTCTGTCTAGAGAACGAGGGACCCCTTTTTATCATCCTAGGGATGGAGTCATTTCCCTTCATTGGTGAAACGCCCCCGCCTTGATCTTCTCATTTTCTAACTGACATGCATGTTTCAATTATTTACTTAATTATAATTAATTAAATATATATTATTTAATTTCTAAATGTAATCCCATGCATTTGCCAGTTTTCATATATGTGCCGTCATTAAGGAGAATTTATTCGTTACTTAATCTAGTATCAATTTCCTTTTTTTAATGAACTTGTGGCAACAAATCCTTACATCTCCCACTTGGCCATAAACCATTTAGGGGTATTCAGTGTCACAAAGCCTACTCTCACTCTTATGAGCTTTTGCATTTGTACACTCTTCACTTTGTATTTTATTTACGCATATTATTGACTTTAATATGAGCATCATAAAGATTTTACTCACACTAAGTGAACTACTCATGATAATTTATACGTACCTGAGTTCCATTTGACTCACATGTCTTGCAAAGACATCCTGCCTTCGTTAGTTTTCATTTTTCTTTATCATATCGTGAACATAATGATATTTTACCTCAATATGTTTACTCTAGAGTTCATTAGACTTATTACAGTTTTATTATAAGAATATATTTGGACTGGTTCATTCAAGATATCCAGTCTCAATTCACTCAAGAAGCGGCCAATCTAGACCCCGAAGGTTGCATCTATGTTACATGCTATATATTCAGCTTCTTGAGTATATAATATAATGCTCTAAAATTTAAAACCCGAAAATACGAATTTTTTTTATGCAAGGCCTTATCTATGCACTACAAGAAATTGTGTTTTTAACGACGACTCTTTAACGATGACAAAAAAATTTGCCATTAAAATTAAGACAATAACGATGCTACAAATGTCGTCTTTAACGATGACTTTAAATATCGCCATTATTGCTAAGTCTATAACATTGATATTTAAATGCCATTAAATATTGCCGTTAAAACACTTTAACGAAAATATTTAACGCCATTGAATGTCACCATTATAAATCAATAACAGCGACACCAGAATGTTGCTGTTATTGATTTATAACAGCGACATTAAATCTAAAAGCATAAGCATAAAAACACGTTAACAAATTTGAGTCTAGTTTTTTTTTTTGTATAGACACTAAACATATTAATGTATTTACTGTAAAATTTCCAAAAATTATTCTATTTGGTATAATTGTTGGTCGATGCTTCATTGGAAGGTCAGTTTGAGACAAGTCTGTTTTGGGATAGAAAAACATATTGTGGTTCTAGACCTCTTATTTCTTCATCCGAAATGAGATTGGGTCAAGGTTTATTCTTATACGACTATGACACATAAAAATCTCTTGTAAAAATTTTGGAACTAAATGCATTTATTATGATTTTGACAGATTTATTATTGGTACATAAAACTCTGAAAGTATAGTTTTTTGCATAAATTGTGTTGGTTTTAAATGCACATAATGCCTTGCCCATGATATCATGCATATGATGTATATGCCATGTTTATGATGCTATAATGTCATGCATAGATGATGTTATGCATATTATGCCTATACTAAAGATGGGTGTATGTTAATGCTATATGCATACTTGTGATATGAGCATGCTAATAAGAAGTGCATGCTAATGTTATGTGAATGCCAATGGTATGAGCATAATGATCGTAAGTGCATGTCAATGAGAAGTGCATGTTAATGCTAAGAATATGGTCAACATAATGATGTGCATGATAATGTGAATGTGCAACATGTTGATGTGAAATATAATGTGATGTTTGCACATGTATTAGCTCATAATTGAGCTTGCGGTTTAGAAGAACCATTGTTGTGCCATATGAGCACATGTGATGTTGTTGTGTGTGGCATGCTTGTGACTGTATTATAATGCATTGATATGATGCATGCATTTGATTGCTCGGGGCTAGGCATGTAGTTGAAAAAAGATCATGGGGTGTTGCAAGTACACCTAAGTTTATAAAATTAATATACATGCATACATAACCTAAATTGATGCGCAAATGGTTTAATTGTACTAGAGCTTTTTTGTCATTCAACTGGTTTAAAGGCATTGGAGCACACTGAATGGGTTAAATTGAATGAGCTAATTTAAATAATAAAACTACTGTGAATATGTAGTATATTGATTATGCCAAGAAGACAATTGTGGTAAGTTACCCTAGAAAGGTATTTGAGCTATTGAGCCTTGGATACCAAATTATGCAAGCACATGTGAGGTAATGTAATAAAATAAAGATAACTAATAACCCATTCATTCTCGAGCTACCTTAGAGAAGGTAGGTGGTACAAACTATGTTGGATTATTCTTTTATTATGTTTCGAGTGACAATGACTCAGTTGGTCCCCATCTATGGAATTAGGGGACCAAACTACCAATTTATTCTAAGTGGTTTGCCCTTTACCTTCTGCAAAAGTTGGATGCATCCTATTTGTTTTATCCTCTAGGATTTTCTCTCGATCATTATACTGCCCCTTTTAGATTTTGTTTCAGTTAGTCATTCGGGGTAAAAAAATATATTGCATAATAAACCCCCGGATGGTCTCATCTAATTCGGTATATACGAACTGCGAGTACTTGCAGGGGTAAGCAAGAGAAACAAAAATCTTTACTTAAGCAACTTTACTTTATAATGATTTGGTATTGAATTATGTCCTTAGAATGTAAATGCTATGTTGTGGAAATTTGCATGTCCTAGATTATATTGGTTGTATGGTTTTCAAATGTTATATATGTTCATTGAATGGTTTTATGGTATGACATGAATTTATATTTCACATGTCCTGAATGAATGTAACAATATTGCCTTTATATGTTTTGAATGATGCATGCTCATACATGCTTGGTACTTTTTATACATGCTTTGGGATTGTGTTCCTACTTAGACTTGTGAAGCCTGACCCATGTATATTATAAATCTACTGATAAAAAATAAACAATGTTGGAGCAGTTACGGGATGCTATGGGTGGTGCCATGATCCACTAATTTTTGTGTTTTCAAGATGTTGCATTAAACTTTAATTATTATGATTAAGACTTGTTTTTGTAAACCCTTCATTTAATTGATGGATGAGTTAAATAAATTTATAAAATTATAGTGTTTGATTTAAATGTCTGTAACCCGCTTAAAATTTTAACCAAAATAAAAAATAAATGTTTTTGTTGTGTTTTTATTTAAAAAAAAATAGCCTTATTTTTTAGGTTAAAATTTTGGGGTGTTACAATAAGTTCCTTCACGAGCATTCACATGTGCAAACATGCATTTAAAATCTCATAACACATAGCAACAACATATATCATCATGATGCATACCATAATATCATATTACATGTCATAATCATATGTTGCATGTCATATCATCATATTTTATACCATAACATTATTCAAGCATAATAACATAACATGCAATCCATTTAGCGTTGTAACAAAAAATTACAACATATGAATAAACACATGTTCACAACTGAACACACACATTTAACATTATTAGGACCACACACTGTACTCTAACAAGTAGTGTATTCATCTATTTTAGTTCTCAAAATAATTCATGTATAACTGGTTCATTTCTGAATCCATGATGTAACTCAAACAAGAGTTCCAAATTCTTAACTGCATAAACAAAATTTATCAGTCAATATAAATTTTGTCATAATCAGTATACAATGAATTTAAATCTAGGATTTTTATTGTAGATGTATAAATGTATTAGCTTTCTATAAAAAAATACATATATCCAAACTCATTCTAGATCAGAGAATAATAAATCTTTTACTAAAACTTGTTTTCTATTTATAGAACAAACCTATCTGGTTTGGCCTTACCAAAAAATTATCAACCAACAAATTTATAAAATAAAATAAATTCTATAAATTTTACTGCAGTTAGATTGGTGTGTCTGACACAAGCTTAAAAAGAAATCAATTTTAAACTTCATACCAACAGATAATTAAAATTCACTCACTACAGTCTGTTCTTATTCTTATACAAACAATATTATAGAAATTTTAGATTCTGGAACAAACATCTGTTATTTTTAATTCTTAAACTATAATGAATTAGTGCACATGATTTTTATCATGTATTCTTTAATATATAACACACATAAAAATATTAGCTATAAAAATAAAAGTGTTTGAGAGCATTAAAATCAATAAAAATTATGTAGCCTACACAAAAATTTTATACTAAATTGCAGATATCATATCTCTCAATCTAGACCTCAAATGAACCATACATGTCTGGAATATCCCTCTAAAATTTTAGAATTTTTGGTTTCACCATTTTGAAGAACCATGATTTTCTTTCATACTAGTCAGAATAGAAATAACATGACAGAATGCATTTTAAAGACACATAAATAATTTCATATTTTTTATAAAAAAATTACTATAATCATGCATTTCATGATTTTGATTCAATATAAACACATAATACACATGCATGTATATATCCAAGTATGTTGTAATCTCAGAGATCAAATTCATAATATGAATCAAATACAAGATCCAATGTACTTAAATAGGAAACCACGATTTTCTAAAAAAGAATCAGTTTCACATAGATGGATCTTATTCTTGGATATTTTAAATCAGTCATGAACAATTAATATTATATCTAACATGAACCTAATTCAATACATGATGTTCATGAATAAATCTAAAACACAACATGGTTCAAGAATCATACCAATTGATTTTTTCAAAGAAATACTTGAATTATGCCATACACAAAAACTATTTTTTGGTAAAAACAACTTTTAAGGTTTTAAAACTCCATAGACTGTATAACCTCAGTCCCTACACCAATCATGATTGTTATACATATTAATATGCATATGAAAATTATATTTCAACAAGCTTATGCTCCTTAGCATCAAATGCCGAAAACTAAAAAATAAAATTATAGAACTAGTAGACCTTCTTCCTTGATGATTACCTTCCAACTCTTAGCACCACCACCAATGGAGGACAACTACACCACCACAAATCTCCTCAAAGGGGGCATGAAATATGGAGAAGAAGAGACAGGAGAGAGAAGGAATAGAGAAAAGAGAGTGAACTATAGAGAATTAGGGAGAGATAGGAGGCATGTGAGGGGGTCTCCCATTTTATAAACCCCACATAAGATTTCCTAATCACACAAGGTAAGTTCTCAAGTCTTTACCTAGTTTACTATTTACATGTTCATTGGAATCCTATACTAATTAGGACTCCTAAGCTAATAAAAATCTTTAAAATATCGTAACCATCTAGACTTGTTTTTAAATGAGTAAACTAATTAGTGCTTTGTCTTTAGATAAAGTAGTATTTTTTGGGCAATTAGAAATTAGGAAGTAAAAAACTTTACATAATTAGGATGGGCCCATATGGGCTGGCGGGGGATAGACACTACAAGAAAATATGGAATTAGCGACGGAATAATTCCATTGCTAACTAGTGACGGACTAACGAGAGAAACAAATCCATCGCTAAAATGAATACTATTTACGAAAATAGCGACAAAATAGGTTCTGTCGCACACGTCGTAGCTATTTAGCGATGGAATATATTTCGTCGCTATTTTCGTATTTTGTCATAATAGTCGCGTCATTCAGCGACAGATTTGGCGACGAAATAGATTCCATCGCTATTTTCGTATTTTTGATTTACGACGGCTTAGCGGCGGAATTATTTCGTCGCTAAATGTCGCATAAATCCCTAATTCCAGACCTCTTTTTCTTTTCCTATTTTGCTGCATCTTCCACTGCTCCCGCCCGTCGCCCTCTCCCTCCCACCACCTGTCGGCCTCTCTTCGGCCCCCACCGCTCGCCGGCCGCCACTCCCCGTCAGCTTCCCACCGCCGCTCGGCGATGCGCAAGTAAACCTTTTTGTCGGCAGGGGGTCGACCCCCTTGCGTTTCCGGTAGGGGGTCGACCCCCCTGCGTTTCCATCGGCAGGGGGTCGACCCCCCTGCATTTTCGGCAGGGGGTCGACCACCTGCGTTTCCAGCAGCAGGGGGTCAACCCCTCTGCATTTCCGGCAGCAGGGGGTCGACCCCCTGCGTTTCCGACAGCAGAGCGCAGTGGGTTGCCCCCCCTGCGTTTTCGACAGGCAGGAGGTCGCCCCCCATGCGTTTTTGGCAGGCAGGGGGTCACCCCTCATGCGTTTTTGGCAGACAGGGGGTCGCCCCCTTGCATTATGTGAAACTGCATCATTCTGTGAAACTGCGAATGACTCATTAAATCAGTTATCGTTTGTTTGATGGTTCCTGCTACTCGGATAACTCTAGTAAAGCTAGAGCTAATACGTGCACCAAAGCCCGACTTCTAGAAGGGTCGTATTTTTTAGATAAAAGGCCTATGCAAGATTTTTTCATTTGCCTCAGTTTTTTTTTTCGACAGGTGGTGACTTCATTTTAACACAGTGTTTTTTGCAGATTTCTCAACAGAACTCGCTTGTACCCTACCACCCGCGGTAAGTAAGTGACAACAATAATGCAAATCGGGTAAATACCCGTGGTGAGTAAGTGATGCAAACACATCACATATTATTTAATTTATTGGATGTAACGCTTTATTGTTCACACACTCACTTAGTTATTGATATCTAGGACTGCTTTGTTGGAGTTCGGAGATCATGCTGAGCATGATTTTAATGTATGAGAATAGAAGTGTTCTTATTTTTGGAGTACGGATTTCATGCTAGGCATGGTAGAAGTTAACATGATATTGAAGTGTGTTTGCTACAGGTACATGTTTGACATTTGTTTGATATGAATGATTTCGATGTATTGCAATATTTAATGTGATTGTATTCATGCTTGCATGTAGTTACTTTCAATTTGATTATGACTTCCATGTGAAATTGTATAATGAAAGCATGCTTCAAATGAATGTATCGTGTCATGAATAGTTTGCACATGAAAATATTAAGTTATCAATGCATGTATCATAATTCTTGTGATTGTATGACATCATATATTGCATGATAAATTTGATATTTTCTTCATCATAGCATTCTGATGGTTCTCTTTTAACTGGTTAGGATACTATTCGTAACATCATACGACAAAATGACTGCAAACCATGAATGAATGTACCGTATGATAATAGACAATGAGTTATGGCATGAATATATGGATGGTGTTGAAAGTTTTATTGAATTTGCAACGGCAAGTGCCAGTATAGTGGATCCCACTGGTCGGATTAGGTGTATCTACAAGATTTGTAAGAATAATTGATTTGTAGAACCTCATGGCGTTAGACATCACCTATACAGGAAGGGTTTTGTAAGTGATTATCAGAATTGGACATTTCATGGAGAAGAATTTAGAAACAATTTTGATGCACGGGTGAATGTAGTGCACGATAATCCATATATGAATTTGATATTTGATGCCGCAGGAACAGAACTGGGTTTTGCTATGAGTCCTAGTGATGTAAGAACTGCAGTAGATGAAGAATCACCAAACGATGTAGCTAGTAGATTTTATGATTTACTTAAAGATGCTGATGAGACACTTTGGAACGGTTGCGAGAGACACTATCTTGTCTGCAATTCTTCAACTAATAAATTTGAAGTTCGAGTATAATTTGAGTCAATCATGTTTTGACCGTTTGTGCATGATTGTGAAGAGTATGTTGCCCAAAGATGAGAAATTGTCACAAAATTTCTATCGTGCGAAAGTTATGGTCAACGCTTTAGATATGGGGTATAAAAAGATTGATGCTTGTCCAAATCACTGCATGTTGTATTTCAAGGATCAGGAAAACAACATATCATGCCCGTCATTTGGGCATCCTCGATTCAAGCCAAAGACAAGAGGCAATGATAGCACAAGATCAAAGGAAGTTTCATACAAGTCGCTCCGCTATTTTCCTATCACTCATAGATTGCAATGATTGTATATATCTTCAAGGACATCTAAACACATGATATGACATGCAAATAAAGTTTGACACGATGAAGACAAAATCACGCATCCTGTTGATGTTGAAACTTGGAAGCACTTTGATCGTACTCATCAGAACTTCGCAATGAAAGTGAGAAATGTTAGACTCGGTTTATGTACAAATGAATTTAATCCATTTGGGGGTAGATCAACTCCATACTCATGTTGGCCAGTATTTGTAACACCATACAACCTTCCACCAAGCTTATATATGAAGCGTCCAAATCTTTTCTTGTCTCTGTTGATCCTTGGTTTGACCTCATCTGGCCAAAATCTTGATGTATATTTAAGGCTATTGATTGATGAACTAAAAGTACTGTGGGATGACGATGTTACCACGTATGATGCCCACAAAAAACAAAATTTCAATATGAAGGTCGTTGTAATATGGATAATCAGTGACTTCCCTGCATATGATATGCTATCTGGTTGGAGCACACATGGGAGGTTGGCATGTCCGTACTGCATGGAGGATACCAAAGCTTTTAGATTGACGCATGGAAGGAAGCCTTGCTGGTTTGAGTGCCATCATCGATTTCTACCCAGCGACCATCCGTTACGACGACAAAGGAATGCGTTTAGAGAAGGCACAACTGAAATGGAAGGTCCATCCACAAGATTGTCTGGCATAGAGATTCTAAGAAGATTGTGATACTTTTCAGATGTATTAACAGATGCCCGCAGTCCTACACCCTTCCATGAATTTGGGAAGGATCACAATTGAACAAAAAAACTTATTTTTTGGAAACTATTATATTGGTCGACCCTATTGATACGACATAATTTGGATGTGATGCATGTGAAAAAAATGGGTTTGATAATGTGTTCAATACAGTAATGAATGTTAAAGAGAAAACAAAGGATAATCCAAAGGCCCGTATGGATTTAAAAGTAATATGTAAAAGACTTGAATTGGAACTCAAAGAGTATAATGGCAAAGTACTGAAACCAAATGCAAAGTACGTGCTTGGATTTGATCAAATAAAGCATGTATGTCAATGGTTGAGACAATTGAGATTTCCATATGGATATGTCTGTAACATTGCTCGGGTTGTGAAGATTGACGATGGACAGTTATATGGGTTGAAGAGCCATGATTGTCATATTTTTATACAACGATTGATACCCCTAGCATTTCATGATATGTTAGACAAACCTATATGGAGGGTATTGTCTGAGTTGAGTAGATTTTTTAGAACATTATGCGCATCGAAAGTCGTAGTATCTGATATAAAGAATCTTGAGGACTCTGTCATCACCACTGTTTGTCTGCTAAAAAAGTTTTTTCCGCCGGCATTTTTCGATGTTATGGAACATTTGAGCATACATTTTTCATATGAACTAAGGGTTGGTGGCCCTGTACAATATCGATGGATGTACCCATTTGAAAGATATATGTTTTCTTATATTTGTTTCCTCAATGACAAATATTTCAAATCTGAAATGTATATTTTTGACAGATGCATACTTGACCTAAAAAAAAAGGTTCGTAATAAAGCAAGAGTAGAAGGCTCTATTTGTGAGGCGTACACTTTAGAAGAGATTTCAAATTTCTCATCTATGTGCTTTGAACCTCAAATTCTAACACATTACACATGCCCGCCTCGTAACAATGATGGAGAACAAGTAACTGTAGCTGACAAGCTGTCGATATTTCAACCACTTGGGCATGCATTTGGTAGTTGCCGATCAAGGCTCTTGACAGATCTAGAGCAAGATGCAACACACATATATATTCTTTTTAATTGCTCAGCGATCGACCCATACATCAAGTAAGTATATGTAGATGCAACACAATTATAAATCCTTTTATGTTCTATACGTGCATACATGGTTCAATAATATAAGTGTTTGTGGTTTGCAGACGATTTGATCTGGAGTTGCGAAGAGAAGTTTCACATCTCACTGATGCAGAAGTACAAAAAGAACGTGAAACTAAGTTTGTGGAGTGGTTGAAACAGTTGGTAAGGACTCTAACATAAATTGTGTACTTGTAAACAACACTAAGTTACTTAATTGGTCATGATCACAATCATTGTTTATGTTTGTGCTTACGTCCGCCATGATGATGTTAAAGATCAAAGAATATGTGATTTAGAAAATGGTCCGACCAAAGTTGTGTAATGTTACAACGGGTACATCATAAATGGTTATTGATTCCATATAAAAGATTATGGTATAAACAAATCAACGATGAATAGTAGCGTGTGTGTGTGTAAACACCCCAAATTTTCATCCTCATCTAGTGTTTACATTTCATATATCATTGCAATATCATTTCATCCATTTGACATGTCATTTCACTGCATTGCATGGCATTGCATGTCATTACATCTCATTTTCGAGGTCCAATACTCCTGTTTTTAAAATATTCAATCCAGATTTGGGTTTTTAAAACTTTTCTTTCAAAATCAATTGATAAAACCTGGGTTTTTAATCAGCATTCTGTCATTTTCCAATCTCCAAGACCTTATATTTTGAAATATTTTCTCAGAAAACAATCTGGATTTGTTTTAAACTCAATTTTCAACCGATTTCAATTCTCAGATGAGACCCATTTAGGTGGTGTTGCTTCTGAATTCCTTTACTTGTCAAAAATCTCCAAAAATTTCAGAGTCCTAGTTGGATTATGACTCTTTTTCCAGAGTCCAGTCGGATCAGAACTCTACTTTTCACTACCTTTCTACCTGTTTTCGGAGAAAACCTTTTAAAATCTTCTGTTTTGGCCAAAATTTTAGAGTCTTAGTTGGATCAGGACTCTTCTTCAAGAGTCCAGTCAGATCAGGACTCTTCTTCAGAGTTTTAATCGGATTAGGACTCTAATCTTTTACAGCTATTTTATCCATTTTCAATCAAATCTTTTAAAATCTTTTAAAATGAGTCAGAAACTCAGAGTTTTATTCAAAACAAGACTCTGTTCAGAGAGTCCTAGTTGGATCAGGACTCTGATCCTGATTTCAATTTTGAAAGAATCTTTTAAAAATCTTTCCATCTATCAAAATTGTTATACTTTTATCAAAGAATTTCAAAATTTTGAGGTTTTATCCCAGAGTCCTGATTAAATCAGGACTCTGCCCCAGAGTCCTGATCGAAGTAGGACTCTATCCAAAATTGATTTTCTCACTTCATTTTCACTGGTTTTCAAAAGCTTTGCTTAAAATTCATCATTTGCTTACCAGAAAAACCAAAATTCTTAGAGTTCTGATTGAATCAAGACTCTTTCTCAGAGTCCTATTTAGATCAGGACTCTGAACCAAAACTTCAATTTCATCCTGTTTTCACTTGTTTTTCAAAATCCTCTTATTTGATTTCTCAGAAAATCCAAAAATTGGAGAGTGCTAGTTCAATTAGGACTCTGTCCTCAGAGTCTCAGTTGAATCAGAACTCTGTTTTATTTCAATATTTGTTATTGCTTTCACTGTTTTCACAAGTTCTTTCATCTGTTTTTCAGAAAAATACGAAAAAAAAAATCTAAAGTTTCAGTCCGATCAGGACTCTGTCCCAGAGTCCTAATCCAGTCAGGAGTTTGTTTTTACTTCCATTTTCATTTGTTTTTATTTGTTTTCAAAAATTAGGTCATTTTGTAGAGTCCAGTTGATCCAGGACTCTATTTCAGAGTTCTGATCGAGTTAGAAGTCTAACCCTGACTGTATTTTCTGACTTGTTTCACCATTTTCGATTAAATCTTTTCAAAAACTCTTTCATTTGGCTTTTAAAAACCAATATCACAGAGTCCTAAAAATCCAGAACTCTAACCTGGAGTTCCAGTTCGCTTGAGACTCTACTTTCAAAACTTTGAATTTCAACTATTGATTTTAACCCATTTTCAAAGCCATTTTCAGTATTTATTTTAAATTTTCAAAACTCTGATGTGGGGTCCACTCAGTTGGAGCCATATCCAAAGGAGTTTTGACCCAGTTGGAACTTTATGCCATTTTAAAACTTTTGATTT